>NW_009717489.1:0-35167 GCF_000703405.1 Apaloderma vittatum | reverse complement strand
AAAGAGGTGTGACTGTACAACCAGAGATGTCCTCTGAAAGAATTTACTGCTTGTTTGCTCTAAGACACTGCTCAGGAGATAAGACAACGTTATCAAAGGGATAAGAAAGGGACTTATAAACAACAAATGGCACAAAATTCAGTCATTGGTTTAATGCATCAGCACCTTAGACATAAAGGGGAAAAAAAATCAAACAGAAACAGACATAATTCATCATTCTATATTCACTGTCATACCCAAAAGTTGTATCAATCACAATATATTAAAAATCATGAAAATATATGATATTACAAATACGTACTTTACAGTGCAGAAAGCATCATGATCATACTTGACTCCTATACAAATCTCAACTTTAAAACACTGAATATCTAATTATTTGACAAGGTCTATTATTAAAATTATTTGTATTACTGCACTTTCTCAGCTGCATAGCACACCCAGCACAAATCTGTAAATGTGTAACCCATCTGCCAAGACAGAAATCATGTATCTCACAGCCTGAGTGCTTGGAAGCACTGATAGTCCTTATGACAAGTTTTTAATGAAATAATGCTATGCTTGTCAGTGGAACTGAGAAAAAGAATACGTTAGGCTGACATATATCTAATCATCCTGCAAAATATTGCATCCCAGAACTGGAGGTGGAGAGCCGTAAAAGGCAGACAGCATAATGTGCTTATTTGTGGTCTCGTCCTGGAATGCTTGAGAGTTAGTGCTGACCAGCACCAATTTTCTGCCCAGAGGAATTAAAAATGCTGGAGTCTAGAAAACTTCAGTGTAAAAAATATCAAATTATTGCCCACAAATATATGACCTGAAAATAGTGTTTGCTCCCCATTTATTTCTACAAAATCACAAACAGCTTGGATTTGCGCTGGATTCCAAGCCATGCCAAGAAAGATGATGCACAACAAACAGGAACCACAGACAGGCTTACCCTCTGCCTCTTATGCTTTCAGATGTCTCAGTTTTGTGCACCAAACCACCTCATCCTCTTCCAAAATCCTACTCCTAAACTTTTGAAAACCCCTCTTCCATTTCTCCATTATGTTTTGTGGTGGAGTAACAACGCAACGTTTGGAAAGCATGTTTTAGAAGTACTAAGGGGCTATTTCCAATTAAAAATTCAACCACTTTGTTAGAAACAGAAGAGCTTTTAAGTGTTTAGTAGTGAAAAAAACCCAAATAACACCCACGTGGCCTTTTAAAATACCGTAGCAATACTATGATTGTAATTCTTGAAAGACAGAAGTATTCAATAAATATTTCTGCCGTATACTTCAGAGACTAAGTAGTATGTCTCAGGAAGTGATGAAACTCTTTGCTGTATTAACTCAGGAAAATGTTAGCTAGCAGCTTCTTAAGTCTGACATTTTAAAAATCAGCAGATCCAGATGACTGAAGTGTTTTAAAAGAACCAGCCAAGCACCTTTCTAGGCTGTCAGTGACTACTGTCACACTGGCAAAGCTTCAGAAGACTGAAGAGGAGGAAGAGTTGAACCAATATGACAAGATGGAACTTTATAAAATCCCATAGTAATTATCAGAGAAACTTCTATAAAGTCAATCCTGTGCACAGTTACCACCACTCCCATGTACTCAAATCCAAAAATCAGGGTCTTGAGGTTTATATCAGTCAGAGGCAGAGACCGACATTTGAATCAGAGTTCTCGTACAAAATACATGTTTACAAGGACGTATCAAATGCTACTTCTCTAAACATAGGAGAAGTGAAGCGAACTGAGACAATTACTTCTCACAGCATCAGAACTCCTTCATTCATCCTGTTCCAGAAATTCACCTTGGAAGAATACAATCTGCATCTGCTCGGGTTGCATAAAATATTCTTTCTCCATTTCCAAATTCTCTCCCTGCTTCCCATGTGAGACAGTTCCGCCACATAAACGTATCCCTTGGTATACCAAACCAATCTCTACTTACACAAAACATCTGGTTTTCTATCTAGTTGCCTTTATCTTGGATGAAAATACATTTCGCTGTATCTCATAGATACCATGAAATACAGGATGATAATTAACTGCACCAATTTCTACCAGATTAACTCAGTTTATGCTATTATACTGAAATAGAGAAAAACTTTGTGGTTAGTGGTAAAATTAATGTTCGTTGTTTTCAATGCATTTTTATATTAGTCTAATTGACAAATGTTCCCAACCCCTGCATTAAAAAAAAAAAAAAAGGTTTATAAGCAGTAAAGGCAGGTGTAAAAGTTTATTCCTTGAAATGAATTGGCTACGGACATATTACAAGCAACATATAACCAGCTAACAGAGGCAAAAGACCCCAAGGCTTTCTAAAGTGAACATGATGGACAATGCCCTAGTGCCATGTGCTCAGCCAATTCTCTCCAAAAGAACCAAAACTAGCAAAGCTTCAGTATAGTGGGTCAGGTCTTACATCTGAACTGTGCCTAATCAACACATGGCTGACTTTGGGAGGAAGGAGTGAGCTGCAGTATTCTTTACCAACCACAAGTTAAGGAGTTTAAACAACAGGAAGAGAAAGTGGTCTGTTTCCACTTCCCACTTGATTCCGCTGTTGCTGTTCTTTCCATCTACCTTGAGCAAATTTTGCTGTCTCCAGACTTGTTCCAAGACAATCCTGGGAACGGTGACGCCCCTAAAGCCTCTGCATTGCAAACATGAGAGCTGAGAATATCACATCCATGTGGCCTCAATTAGAAATACAATTACAGGCACTGGTTAATTACTGATGTTTTTTCCCTCTCCTCACTTGCACCATCACCACCTTTTTGAAACTAATTTTTTGCCAAGCTCCACCCTCTGCACACTCCATGACAGAGCTCCACACGGCAATAATATGACAATTTGGATCACATCCATTGATTACAATAGAAATTCAATCTTTGTTCCATAAAAGCATTCAGTGAGCAGAATATATTAAAGCTTAGACTGGGTTGCATAAATGAGTGATGGAAATACAATTAAATTAATCAAATTTGTGCAACCCGTTGCCATGTGGACACATAAAAACACTAAGTTGCATGATATTCTATCTAGACTTGAACATCTGTATGAAAACGAAAATGCTCAAGTACCCAGTCAGAAGGAAATAACCAATTGAGAAAAATCTTCAAAGGCCTCAACTTACTAACCAGTGAAAGAAAAATAAATATTTTCTCAGAGCCATTTCAGATTATTTGATCCTGTACCACCAAGGATGAGAGCCTTTCCTTTGTTTTTTGCTTAAGAACTTGATTTTTCCTCTACTGAAGAGCTTACTGCTTCCTGCACTCATCATGGAAAAAAGATATAGCTTGACTATGCTGAGACATTTGCCCTTCTGTCTTATGCTGCTTTCTGGGTCGTTTTGAAAATGCTCTCTTAAAAAGACTAATAATGACTTTAAATCCTGTAAACTTTTTGGAACATTTAGTATCCAAAGTATACATCCACATAGGACCAAACATAACCAAATTCGTGTATGAGGAGGCCGTGAAAGACCACAGTTTAAGTACTGACACTCTCTTGGTCACAAACAGTCCAGAAAAATCCTCAAACTTTACATTTGCCAGGTCAGCACATGGTCTATTATCAGTAATGGCAAAAATCACATATATAGCATATATAATACATACTAAGTGCATTCAAATATGAAGGACAAAACAGAACAGAGCACCAGTGTTTCCCAGACCGATAGGTGTCTAATTTTTTAAAATACATTTACTTTAAATCAAGTTAAAATATGTACCACTCTGGTATCTTCTGAAATAGGGCTTGAAGCAAAAAAACATATTACTGTATAGAGTTCACATAAGGATTTCGAAGCATAAATGACAGCACAGAAAAAGAAATAGGAGAGGAAAGAAAAAAAAGGGAGTTCAAGTATGGTATCTTTGAAAAAGTGGATAAGAGACAAAAGCATGCAATTTTGAAACAAGTCTTACATTACAAAAAAAAAAAAAAAGGGTTCTCTTTCCATTTAGTGTTTGGCATTTTGACCTTGTAGAGTTTAACTTTTCACAACTTGTGTTTGTTTCCCTAAATCTGTGTTTAAAGTAAATTGCTTTTACTGTCCTGGAAAGCATAATAGAACTTTCAAGTTCAGCCACAGCTTCTGTGACACTGTAGCTTGGGGTGCTCCTCTTTTGAGGAGTTTCTTGTATCTGTTACATTAAAACCTTTACAGCCTTCCCCTACTAAGTGCTGTAAAACTGGCACCCTTCTGAGTGCATCCTCAGCTGTCTACAGAAGCTTTAGAACTTTCTTTTGAATAAAAAGGATGGTTATCTCTAAGCATTTACTGAGGGGCTGAGTGCAAGCATACATTAAAAAAACAAAGGAACGCAAAATAAAACCAAATTACTAACATCAAAGACTCCAGTCTCCCTCTTCTGACAGTAGCTCCCAGTGAGAAATAACCTTCGCTGCCAGGTTAGAGCTGAAAAGTGGCAGCAACGGGAGGAGGGATGCACATCAAAGCTGATGGCCATTAGGGTATCTGCATTCCCTTTGAAGCCCTTCTCCATTGTTCTTAGCCAGTCACCCATACAGGCAACCAAAAAAACAGTACAACGCGGGTGGCATCAAGTCCAATTTGTGATGCAAGGAAAGAAAATTCTGCAGCCAGCAGGCTTCCGCCATACTCACCCTCTGGGCAAGCCTGTGTCAGAGCTTAGCCATCCCTCTCAGAGCACCTCGGCAAAAGGCTGGGGCAAGTTCCTCTGGCAGAGCCCAAGAATCCTTCGCCACTCTGCCACCACACTCGCAGAGTACGGGTAACAGCCTGGTACTGTTCAATATAGGAGCGCTTATGCCGAATTGCTTGATCCAGTCAGGATCCCATGACAGACGACTGCTTGGGTCTTAATTTATGTGTTTCACTGAGAAGAACTGAGCGGTAAGACTCTGTGGGTGGGGAGAGGGAGGCTTTCCCAGGGAGTAGGGGGACAAGCTGAGGAAGTGAGGAGAAGTGAAGCACGAGGTGAGGCAGAAAGTGAAGCAGAGGGTGGTAACCAGCCAGGAGCCTGAAGCACACGGAGCCTGGGAAAGTGCTGAGGTGGCACAGGCTGTCAGGGGCCAGGGGCCAGCAAAACCTCTGGACCCAGAAAGCCAGCAGAGACTGAAATCAAGCTTAGTAACAAAGAACCCACCTGCAAGAAAAGAGTTGACGGGGAGTTTATAAATTCATTTTACTTGTAGTCTCTGATTCACATCACTTCAAGGTTTTTCTGTCTAGAGAGTGAGTTATTCCAGTGTATATTCTAATAAAACATACCTTTCAGCTTAAAAGCCTTATTACCTTCTTTGGGGTGCTTACTATATAGAAACAGAAAAAAACAAACAACCCAGAGCTCTGGCTGCTATGGGTCCTGTCAGAAGCCCATTAAGCTTATTTAGTTAAATTGCTTTTATAACATTTTTATTTACACATAAAAGCATAAACAGGTAAGAGCGCTGTATGCCAACTCTTCCCTTCCTAAAAGGAAAAAGCATTTTAGAAAAGTAATTTCCTTTAAACACACATTCAGTACTCACATTTTAAATATTGTATATTAACTTTTCTATTGGAGGTTGACAGCAGGGAAAAATAACTCAACTAGACACTACTGACAAACTGAGAAAAGAATTTGTCACAGCAAGGCAATTTTAGATGCCAAAGTGGTACTAGCAAAGAAAAAAACAGGCTGAGAGAAAACAGCAGCTTGTAGGCCATTTTTTGGAAGGTACTGAAACACAAACCGTGCTGAGCTTAATGTTTCAATGAACCTGCAAGAAATGGAGTCTGACAGCTTTCTGGTTTTAGTGCATTTAAACCAAACACATTCCTGCATACTCCTTGGCTAAGGAAATGATAGTGCAACAACTACAAAAAGAACATATGAATATCCCCAGACATATACACCCAACGGGAGTTAAAATACAGATAAGAATTTGTATCACAGGAGAATACAACCAAATATCCTAGAGAGTCAAACCCATGCGTAAATGGTAAAATGCAGAAGCAATGGCTACCAGATGACAAGATCTAGTTAAAAGCCAGTCCTCACTTCCTGGCTTTTATTTTTAGGTAAATAAAAGACACATCCACTAATAATTCTCAAAGCAGTTGGAATGGAAAATGTACATTAAATAGATAGTGGACTTAGAAATTTTTTTCCCTACTCCAAGCTATATTGCTGGTCTTGTATGTCTGGCTGTAAAGGGACACCATTTCATTTTTAATTAATTTTCTTTCACACCACACAGCAATGTTTTGAAGAGAAGTCCAACTTACTGGCAAGTTATTGAACTTCTGAGCTGACAAAGGAGATCTATACTGAATGAAAAAACTTGCTGTAAAAATATGTCAAAAACCATCACACGTTAAAGACAGTTGAAAGACATTAGGAAAACATCCATGAGACACCAACTGATGTTGTTCTACAAATATCAACTATTACCAAGGAGCAAGATATGCATATGCAGCACAGCCTCCAACTATCAGGGCTAAACCAAAGCTCAAAAAAAGGTGCCCATTTCATTGACCTATTTCCCTCACACAGTTCTGACAGGAGGTGAAGAGCAGTCAACCTGATCCGAAAGGGTACAGCAATTGATACCTCCCTTGAGCTAACACTTAACTTAAGCAGCAGAGAGCAGAAGTCATCAAAGCGCTTCTCTCTGCCATTTGCAGTGAAATCAACAGGCCACGCGAGACTCATCTGAATACCGAATTGCACTGCACCGAGCACCACTTGTTCACATGCTAAACAGATGAAAACAGTCACGTTTTTACAAAGGCTGTTGTCGGACTTGAAGCAACATCACCATCTCTAAAAATATTTCTTCCTGAATGCACTACTTTTATTGACTTAGATGAGAATATTAACAAGTGGCCCAGTGCAGCAGTAGAGGGTTGTTTAGGTCAGTAAGTGGCACTACCGGCGTCCAATATAGCGAGAGACTTGAAAAGTATAGGGTCAGGATTAACATTAGCATGAGCTCATTTGGGTTTTGTTTATTTTTGACCAACAAAAGGATCAGTTTGATACCACTATTAGTACAAGAGAAGAACTAAGTACCTAGAAACATGAGGAAAGGGAAGAGGAAGCAATATCTGTTTTTCACTCATTCAACTCTTTGCAACAATGCACCCTATATGCTGGGATGATGACAACAACCACGAAAATAATAATAACATGCTTGTTACATTAAATGGAGGACAGGGAAGTAATTTAAAGAAAAATATTTAGGGTGTTGGAAGGGAAACATTTTCTTAAATACAGAGTGTGAGTGACTTGATTTTGGACATGACTATGCCAAAAGCTGGATCATAAGTAGCAAACTGTGACCAAGAGTAGAAATAAGAGCTAAAAATCTTTCTGCCAGAAGATGTTTATGTATTTCCTCAAGAGAAAAACTTGTCTGGATCACCATGCAGCCCAAAATTCACTTCTGTCTGTCTACTGTATTTTCTCTCTAGATGTTTTGGAGCTAGATCCCACCTCTTTCTGTTATTTGCATGAAAATTTTTAGTCTTCTCAATCATTCCTATTTCGAAAAACCACCCTTGGCCATGTAACATAACAGCATATTTAGTAGTGAGGATGCACAAGACACAGAGGAAGAGGACAAGATAGACAGTCTTCCATTCTGCCTCTGCTCAGCAAGGAGATCTTCAGCAGCCTGTTATCCTCGCTGGTATTTTTTCCATTGTCCCACATCCCACTGTGAAGCCAAACCTGGCAAAACTGATTTTCTTAAGCCTTTAGTCCATCTAGCTTTAAATTATTTCCATATCAATGTCTGTCCTGCAACATTTAATGGCTGATTTAATGAAAGCCCTACCTACTAAGTGAGTTTGGGGGACTGCTGTAAATCAGATATACATTGACAGACACTGCTACTGCAGCAAAGCTTGTAAACTTGCAAAAGAACTTCGTCTCATCAGAGTTTCTAGCTGGTCAACATTCTCCAAATCCCTGGTCATTTTATACAAAAAATAAATAGCAAATATTTCTTCACCGAAAATGAAGAACATGATGAAAACTATTCCCATTGCAATTATGTTGAAATTTAGACTGGATTTGATATGCTGGTACATTAAACATGGTAACTAATAAGTATGAACAAATGTCAGGTTAGAACAAGCAATAAAAATAGCAAGAATGAATATCTTGAAAGTCATTAGTAGAAGAATAACTAATACAAATGCATGCTATTATTAACCATTTTTGGTAATGAAACTATCAATAATATTTAGATACGTCATTCCGATAATAACATTTCATAAAAACTGGAAAGTAAAAATTGACTAGGATGCCAGTTTTTTAATTTATGATTGTTTATCTGAATATGCAAAATTGTAATTGGATTCTATTCCTCAGAAATAAAACCTCTAAGAAAATGGGGGATTTTTATCACCCAGTAGCACAACTTTTGTGAATAGGCTGAAAGCTGTCTGTGATTAGTTTGTTCCATAAACTTAGAAGGAAACACAGAAAGCTACAGAAGTATGAATTGTTTTTTAAGTATAAAAAGCAAAGCAGACATGCGCTGCTAATACACTGAAATTGTGAAAGTTCCCTATTATGACACATTCAGGGAGAACAGAATAACATGAAGTCTACAAATACCTCTACACAATCAAGTATGAAGCAACCACCCAGTAGAATTTGATTTTTACAACTGTTCGTACATCCTCACTTCCTGACAGAATGATACTTCAAAAGCCCAGATTTAAAAAAAAAGAAGTCCAAAATGTGCATATTCTGAAAAACTAATGTAGCCATAGCAATTGAACCCTTCTAGACAATTTGTTTTATCTTTAACATTACAATTTATACAGAGAAGAACAGTATCGGCATGGAAAACTGCAATACCTAATCTTCCAATCAACAGATTTGGTAATGACTCCGTATTTAGGTAAGAGCTTTTCCAGTGGGAGTTATTTTAATATTTTTAGCATTTTAGAAAAAAAGTTATTATTGTAACTCAAGGCAAAGGATCTTTTAGTTCTTAGTCAACTGCCCTCATCAGGATGACACTTAAACACCAACGTAGAATGCTTGCTTTGCAGTTAATGACATCAGGAAGATAGTGTATCTTCCTTTGAACTCCTGATTAAAAATATACCAAAAAATATAGGTATTTTTAAATACGAGCATTTGCAGGTTTTGATCTATTCTCTTGACACTGTGATCTCACTTTACTTGGAAGATGGTTCAAAAAAGCAATTTCTAGCTTAGGAGATCCAGAACTACTATCAAAACAGATGTCATTCTAATACAAAGGGAGACAGTTATTTCAAACTGATTTACACTTTCACACAAAATGATAGTAATAAAGTGTTGTAGAGTTCCTTTGGCTGCACTGAATTTTTCATGTTCTCAAATCCATTACATATGACAACTCATTTTTATTCCAAAATTATTTTACGAGGTGAGTCAAGTGACAACAGTGATAAAGCAGCAAATAGCTTAAGTCTTCCCAACTATTAGCTCAGTATTGGGTCATTTTCACGTACCGAACATATAAACCAATGTATCAGTGCCCAACTCCAAATGAAAGATTACTCATATATTTGTGTTTGCTTTTTCAGAAGCTGCTGTGTTCAACAGGCTGTCTCTCTAATAATTGCAACCCTGTTTCTGAACATCCAAAAAAGCAAGCATGGCCTCCAATCTCTGCTGGAAGCTTTCAGAACCATGATGCACATGTGAAAGAGCTGTCTTGTGACAAAACGGATCTTGCTTGCCACTGGTATTGCACTGTACTTAATGCTAAAAACAGATTTGGTGTCTGGTCATCATGAAGTGGTTGTGACCTTTTATTCATGGAAAATAATTCTGGTGCATAAAAAATTAGAGTTGGTGAATTGCTGTCCTACACCTCTTCATTTATGTTTTAGATGATAAGAATGTAACAAGAAGGAAAAAAAAACCCTAAATACCTTATAGCTGTATGAAAATATGAACCTGCAGTCAGACCAGTGAGAAATGGTTGCAAATCCCCTGCAGGACAGGTCTGCTGGAGGGGTGCGTAAAGACTTGTTTGCAAAGACAAGCAAGAAAAGAGTTGACATGTGAGTCAACCTCACCTCAAGGCTTCCAAAAGTGTGCTGCAGAGAAACTCTTTAACACGCCCCCTGCCATGTGCTGAGGTACAGCCTTTACTATGTGTTCCTGAAGCTTAAGACTCGAAGAGGAACAACGGTGATAAATGAATGACTGTGGACAATTTTGCTTTTGTAAGACTGTTTCTTCAGATTTTGCTTTAAGGCTCTGCAAGGAAAAACTAAATTCTTTGTTTAAGTTTTTATAATAACGAATTTACTTAGCACTATTTCTGCCTTAATTTTTACATCCCTATTTACCTTTCGTTTTTCTCCAACTGACCAAAATTCCCAATTTATACATACAGGCACAGATGATTTATCTCAGACACAGGCTCTTTTTTATTCTCCCCAAAAAGTAGGATGTGGAAAATTCTTCTCTATGTTGTCCACCATAGTAAAAGCAAAGGTGAAACCAGCCTGTTTTCTCACAGCGTGTGCCTGAGCAGTCCTGAGGACAGCAGATCCTTTCCAGCCACTGAATATAACTGTACAGCATCCCTGAGCACAGATCAGTTAAATCTATTTCATTTCAGGCTAACCTACACTATGAAACATGTAATTGGTTATGCCTTTTGCATTATTTCCAATCTAGCTCAGATTTGCATTGTAAACAAATCAATTTGCCACTTTAATTGTTTAGCTCTGAGTCAACTTACAGGGCTGAGAGGGCAGACAAAACATAATAAATGGCTTCGTGTCCAGATTTTATCACAAAGAGCTGAACTAAATAACTTATGAGCCCAGTCAGTCCTATTGAGTTATGAACTAGCTCTTCCTCCAGAGTAAATTAAAATTCTTATTGCATACAAAAAGCCTAGCGAACACATTTTATTACTGTTGCAGGGAAGTGCAGAAATAATGGAGGTAGAGCTAAGGTAAATATATAACCTGATGCCTCTCTGGTGGATTGTTTGCTAAACCTTGTAATTTTATGCACTGATGTTTGAATGTTGTATTTTCTGCCTGTGTATTCAGAAGGCTCAGTAGGAAAACATAAGTTGCTGGGACATGGCAAAATAAGAGCATTGTGATGACAGAAGAAGCTACAGTAAACAAAGACTATGTCCTAAGAGCAAAGACAATTTTCTGCTACATTTTCCAATAAGCAGCCTCATCCCAATTCAGGAACAATGGGTATTTTAGTTCGCATTTGGGAAAAGAGCAGAGAGCACAAAGTAATAGAAACTAAGTAAATGGGAAAATTATAGAGCTCAGATAAAATGGAAGCTGCCATTTATTCTATAGTCGAAATTCATAATTTCAGAAATACACACTTAACTATAATAGTATATATGTACAATGAATAGAGGAACACACACTTTAAATTATTACAAGAGAGCAAGGCATGAGTCCCTAAATGGCATAAGTACACACAGAGAGGAACATTTGTCATGCAATATGAAGGCGACCTGAAAAAGTGACTGCCTCATTCTCAAGTTACAGGAAGACAACAGGCTAAAATTCATCCTCTGCAGCAAAATTCTTACTAATTTCAGCAGGTCTAGCATTCTGTATAAGGAAGAAGACAGCTTTTGCAATAATTGAAATATATGGACTCAGGGAAACAGAACAAGGATAAACCTTATCGCTTGTCAACCAAAACATCTGA
Organism: Apaloderma vittatum; assembly: GCF_000703405.1. Taxonomy (NCBI): domain Eukaryota; kingdom Metazoa; phylum Chordata; class Aves; order Trogoniformes; family Trogonidae; genus Apaloderma; species Apaloderma vittatum. The sequence goes on along the minus strand of NW_009717489.1, from coordinate 23,475 downwards.
CCTTTGAACACACACACACACACCCCCACACCCACAAATCTATTCCAGCATAGGTGTTTTGTTTTTTTTTCTGCAATGGTAAGATGAACCTACAGTCACCCCTTGCATGAAAAACAAAATACATTTTTAAATTACTAGTTAATAAATGTCAACTTACATGAAAAACAGAAGTGCTGATTGGAATCTACAAAGGGGCAAGAGTAGTGATAATCTCACAAGTTAAATATTCAACACAGTAAGATCTTGGAAGTGACTGGGGAGAATTTCTAGTCTGGTCTTTGAGGATAGCTCTTGAGAAAAACATGATAACATAACTAATGGGACTCAAATGCAGAAAGATCAGGAAGTCAGTTCAAACTGAGGAACAGAAACAAGCTAATCTGTAGATGACTTCAGAAATAAACCAAACTGATCAAGAAGGATGCATATTAAATAAAAAAAATCAAAACTACATCAGAAATCCAGCTCTGCTACATAACTGCAGAGCACACTTAAAAATATTCTTGCAAGTGCATTAAAAAAACCCCTATATGTTGTATATGGAAGAAAAGCTGAGCAAGCCTCAATATAAAAGAATTACAGAGGCCACCTTACAGAAAATGTCATCATTTAAGAAACAGAAATCTTGCTCAGTTAAGGAGACTGTACAACAGAGGAAAACTTACACCTCTGAATCTGACTTTTATCCTATTAAGACAGTGAAGTCTATGATAAATAGAAGGAGCATGTAAATAAGAATAGTCTATCCAGAAAGAGTCAGCATGACTTCTGTAAAAGAAAAGTCCTGGCTCACTCATGTGCTCAATGTCTCAAAAAGTATCAACAAGCAGGAAGATGAAACAAATGTAACGTATCTGAATTTTCAGAAAGTGTGTGAAATGTTTCTACAGGAAAGCTTATTCAAGAAGCTTAACTGCCATAGAATAATAGAATCACAGAATGTTAGGGGATTGTAGGGAAGTTTCTTTGACGGACAGAAATCCAGTTCTAGGTCAAGAAGCAAAAGGTGTGTTTATCTGGTCATTTTTCAGGATGGAAAAATGTCAGCAGTGGGATCCCCAGGGATCATTACTGGAATCATTTCTACTCAACTACAGTTAATAAATTCAACATTAATTTAAACTATCTGTTCCAATTCATCAGTGACCACTGAAAGGATATGAACAGTAAAACTAAGCGCTTTCAGCCAGTCAGTCTGCCAGTGGCCAGGAATGTCAGCAGAACCTTTGCAAACACAAGTAAGTGGGCAAAAAAGTAGAAAATCAGTTCATTATAGAGGAACATGTTCAGGAAAAACAAACTAAGCCACACGTACACGATGCTCACCTCAGAAACAGAAGTCAAAACTCGGGAGGGAGATCTCAAAGCTGTCCTTGTTGAATTGTTCTGGCCCAACACACAGAAGGAGCCAAAAAACCTGGAGAGACATTGGGCATTATTAGACATGGTGCAAATAACAATAAAAAGGGATCCATGTTTTTCTACATCTTTAACAGACGTTGTAATGCTGGTCAAGGCCAATTCAGAAGCATGCAGCATAGTTGGGAAAAGTACAGAGGAGTCAACTGTGATGTTCAAAGATGCCTTAAAAGGAGAAAGTGAAAAGGCTGAAGTCCCAAGGGAGAGACAATAAAGATGTACAAAATCATGCAAGCAATATGCAGAAGTGCAACTCTTCACAACACCACAAGCAGAAGGTACTTCACAAAATTAAAAGTGGATTCATTTTAAAAAGATAAATGAAAGTACTTCTTCACACAGTAGACATTAAACTTCTGGGATTTGCTGTTACAGAATGTTGTTGAGGAAGACACTCAAGTTCGGAAAGGAATTAGACATATTCATAGACACCAGATGCATAGATCAAGACTAAAAAGATATAAATGAATATTAAAAAGCAATGCCTCTGATGTCCCCGATACAACCCCAAATACCGATGAATAAACTGCAGAAAGTAGGCAGGCTCACATGGTTTGCCCTCGGTAGCATCTCTTTCTGTCATTGCTGGAGACAGACAGGGAAAAAAAAAAATTCTGCTCCAGAAATAAACATATTTAGAGAAGCATATGTTGTAAACAAATTAAACTTAAATTCTCCCTGCATTTTAATGAAAAAAAAATAGAAAAATTTGAGCACATACTCTGATAAAAAGTCTCATTTCACATTGGGCATCAGTGATATCATCAATGTAGCTGAAATCACTTGTGACACTAGACTGGTTGATTCTGGGGTTTTGTGGTGGCGGTTTCAGAACAAAGCTCTGCCAGCGCTGACACATCTCGCTTCAACAGTGGAATGAGGAAGAGCAACCTTAGCAGGATCTGCTTCACCTTTACCAAGTGCTTGCACAGTCCTCACCAAACCAAAAGTGAGGCGCTATCTCTTCACTGAGAGAGAGAGAATAAGCCACCAATTGTTAAAGGGGTTATATGTGAGAGACTTGATTTGAAAAACAAAAACATTGCACAAAACTACGGACAGGGACTTGTTTTGTCTGCTGCTTGCCTATTCAGATTCTAAGACTCCATGAGGCTCACAGGGTTCGTCTCAGTACACAGAAGTGCAGCACATCACCACAAAGGGATTCAGGTAGAAATTAAGGTGCCCTCCCAGTTTTCACAGCACAAGTAAGTTTCTCAATTCCGGCAAGAGGTCAGCATCGCCTACAACTTGCTCTTAAAACTGGTGTGAATCTGTAGATGACACCCAAGAATGAGCCCTTACTACAGATTTCTGATCAGTCACTGGTCTTGCTTCTTCCACAGAATCCAAAAGAGGATATAGCTTTACTTCCCCCAAAACTGCTCAGTAGTCTGGAAAGCAAACTGTGTATACAGGCATCTTATCTGCTCACTCAGGTGCTTTCAACACCACAGCCATCTAGGACTGCAAAGCCCACTCTTCACCAACCATTTAGATCATTCCTTTTTCGCTTTACAATTCTTCCTGAACCTACCTATGCTGAGCTGTTTTCTCACTCTCGTACACAAAGTCATGTTAGCCATGCCTATATTAATTACTTCAGCATTTCCTAAGAGCTTAAGTAAAGGAAACTGAGATATTCCTTCAAACGTCCCAGATGCAGCATCCGTGGGAAAAAAAAGAAATAATTTTATCTCAATAAGGAAGAATCTCAATTCAATCAGTTTCTATTCAGGCCTTGCTCAGAAAAATTCAGTCTTAAGTAGTGAGCCAACTCCAGGAAATGCTAAGCAATAAGCAGGGATTATACTCTCTCATAAGATATTTTTCAGTTCTCAGGTGGCCTATTAGTCATTCCTCACAAGTCAAGATTTCATATTTTGAAAAGATCAAAGCAGAAGCTTCATCATTTTCATCTTGATGCATTTTGCGTATACTAGCACGACACATTCAGACCTGGCATAAAATGGCTGTAACATCATTTCCTGTCCTCAGTTTCCATCTGACATCAGGGTTTTTCCCCTTATACCATCAACTAGGACAAGGGATCAGAACAGTCAAAAAGAGCTGTTCTCCAGCCACTACGTGGCTATTACCACTATATATTGCATTATCAATAAAATGGGCTAACAATAACTCTTCTTTCTAAAGGAGAGTCAAATAAGCTCAGTTTCTAGTACAGCCAGCAGCAAGATGACTTTACTAATAGGTAACAAATTGCCACTCTGATTGGAGCCAGCTGTCTAGTGAAAAACTGGAATCATGCACTGATGTTCTGGAGCGCTTGCTTTTGCAAAACGTTGGCTGGCTGCAGCACTATTTATATGCAGCTCTTCTGTGTGCCGCATTCAAGATGAAGCGATGGCGACTATCTTAAAACAGCTGTAAAGTCATTTCTGCCATCAAATCATATAAACTGGGCTATTTTTTAAATTTTTTTTTGGTTTTCATTAGGACAGTGACAACTTACAGTCCACAATAAGCAGGTATGCTAGTCTGCCACTTAGCATGACAGTCTTAAGAAGGGCTCAGTCAGCTCTTGCATTTATTCTATTCTACTTCAGTTGGCTTATACCAGGTTTACAATGACAGAAACATGGACAATTCCTGAGGCTTTCCCATTTTAATGTTCATACAGCCTGATTGGGATGGGGGGTCGGGCGGTGAGTTGGAGGAGGGTGAGAGAAAGGAGAACAGAAAGGGCACTTACTCACTTGTTTCCCCTCTCCAGCAGCTCAAGCTGACTACATGCTGGTAGATTTTAATTTCCCAGGTCTGTAATTGCTTGCCCCAGTTACATCTTTCTCAGAGGCCACCGTCTTCCCTGCAGATGCCTAAGCAGAGCAATCAAGTTTGAAAGTCAAGCAGAGGGAACAAAAAGCACCAGGTTTGACTAACTCTCCTCACACTTACACCTGAATGCAGATTTTGATCTCTGTTATCTACATAAGACTTGCAGGTGCACAGCTTCCTTCCTCTCTGGAGCTTCCACATCCATTTCTCCCACAAGGAGATAAAGACTCGCTCCATCTCCACACAAGCCCCTGCAGTCGGCAGTCTGATAAAAGATGAGCCATCCTGCAGCAACCTTTCATCTAGCAGGAGGCACAGTAGCTTCTGCATTTTCATGAGGGAGACTAACAAAACAGAAGCAATACACAACAGACTTGTTTGTCTCTCTCCAACACACTCTAGTTGGGGCTTTTTTCTGATCCCCAGTACTCCCTTGTCAAAGGCTGGTGTGTGAGATAGATACTTTTAGTCACTTCCTGAATAACGATAGTGAAAAAATTTAAAAAGCTTTGAGACTGTTTATAATACGAGTTTTTAGTTTCAGCAGGTTTTCTACATCTGAGGACCAAACTAAGACATCATTCTTGTTCTAGCCAAGTGCATGAATTAGGCGCACAAGTCTAAAGATGAACAAACAGTCCTCTGAAACATACACAGCTTCTTCACCACAGCGAAACATCTTTTCTCCTAAAAATGCTTTCTTTCAAATAACATGATATGTAGGCATATGTCAATGACATTACAGGCTTAAATCAAAATGAAAGGGTAAGATAGCCTGAAGAAACTACACTGGTTTAGTAACTGGTGAGGGTCAAGGGGGTTACAGATGCACTGCTGGCTTTCCACACGTATGGCTCGTGCTTGCCAGAGGAAGACAACTCCTGGCAAACCACTCACTTTTAATGAACTTCATTTAAGAAAACAACTGTTCTCAGAAAACGTGGCCAAAAAATGGGTTGTCTGCTCGCATTACTATTTTAGCATTCACAAGTAACTCACAAGAACTTACAGCTTCACAGTAAGGAAAGATTTCTTGAGAAGGAAAAGATAGTGACAGTGCTCTGTATCCATGGACCAGACCCTGAGCCCTTGCATGTCTAAACACCCTGCTGCTGCCCACAGACTTCATTTTGATCTTTGCTTATTGTAAGATTGCTAGGATGAGAGAAGCACGGTTTTGGAGCGCACTAGTCCTTATCATAAAATGTACTGAGTTGGAAGGAATCTCTAAAGGTCATCTAGTCCAACTGCCCTGCAGTGAGCAGGGGCATCCTTAACTAGATCAGGTTGCTCAGAGTTCCATGAAGCCTGACCTTGAATGTTTCCAGCCTTCCCCACCTCTCTGGGCAGCTCGTGCTAGGGTTTCACCACCCTCAGAGTAAAAAATTTCTTCCTTATAACCAGACTGTATCTACCCTCTTTAAGTTTAAACCCATTGCTCCTTGTCCTATCGCAATAGGCCTTGCTTAAAAGAGTGCCCCTATCTTTCTTCCAGGTTCGCTTTATGTACCGAAAGGCTGCAGTAAGGTTATCCTTACCTCCTTCTCCTTCACTTCTGCCCTTCCACGTCACGATATCACCACCTTCACCATAACAGTTCTTCCCAGCACCAGCAGGGGCCTGCAGGTTAAGGACATTTATTTTTCACCTGCCACAAGAGATAAAAAAAGAACAAAGCTGAAAAAGAGGAAAACTAAGACTGGCCCAAGGCTAACCAGCCCTAGGGGAGCTAGGCTAAGGCACAAGGTCCCAGAGGAAATCAGTTTCCTATACACTTAAAAAATGCAGACACAAGGCCTGACGGACAACTTGAAGGAATTTCACATTTTCCTTACAACAGTAGAAGTATTGATTTTACCAGCAACTTTGCAGATTTAGTAATGAATTGTCTGGTCTTCACCAGAACTGAAGAATTAAAACACCAACCCTGTTCCTTCGACTATGTGTTTTACTGGCAGCAGTGAAAGAAAGGCGAGAGCAAACACAGTTAAAATCCAACACAGTTCCCACACTTTGTCTAAAAAGCTACAGGAAAAGTTAGCCAGGGTGTGGGTGCCCCGGGGCTGGCACTGAGGGGCTGCAGGGGACACAATCGGTTCCAGCCGGTTCCCACCAACCCCCCTGAGGGCAGCGCTGGGCCCCTCAGCGAGACTAATGGTGCCTCAGGGGAAGGGTAGTTAGCAAAGGGCAAAACCAGCACACACAGGCAGTGAGGAGTGGAGAAAAGCTGAGGGAAACTACCCCACAGACACCAAGGGCAGAGGAGGAGGAGCAGCTCCAGGCACCCAGGCAGACATTGCCCAGCAGAGGACCACGGAGGAGCAGCTATTTCCCTGCAGCCCCTGGAGAGTCAAGGTAAGTGTGGCGGGAAAAGTGGAGGAGAGGGGTTGTTCTAACTCTTGTCATTGTTTTTCACCATCCAAATCTTCTTCAACTGGCAACACCTTTCCCCAAGTGGAGCGGTTTTTTGATCTCCTCATCGCTATCTCAACCCCTGAGCTTTATCATCTTATTTTCTCTCCCTGCCCCACTGAGGGGAGAGTGTGAGAGCAGGTCTGGGCGATCGGCTGGCCAAGGTCAACCTACCACAGCGACCTAACTTCCCTAACAGTTAATATGGAGGCTTTTCTAAATGTGTCTTTCAATTAAGGGGCAGATCAGTGCAAGAGCTCGTAGTTGCTGCTTCTTTCAGTTCAGTTTTAAGGACAAGACAACAAAGAAAAAAGAGGTTGAAACTCCACGTCATCATTAACAACCAATATTCTGCATGAGCAGCATGTAAACCATGTCTTAGCAGAAACATGTTTCTGTTAAAGGTCGATATAATGATTACAGTGTTAGCCATGTGCAGTCTGACAGCATTCAAACTATTTGACTCATTTGTCACAAATCCTTGACAACTCTACCAGTCTTCTGCCTGCAGCTTTTTCTTATATTCACACTAATAATGGAACCAAATTTGAGCTCCTTTAGGCACTGAAGAGATTTCCTTGCAGCATTTATAGTATGTATTTACAAAAAGAAGTCTTACATGGTTAAAAAAAAAGGATCTTTGTATTTTTACAACATAGTGAAGTGCTTAAGCTTTTAAAACATATATAAATATGCATTATACCAAGGACTGAGGTTCCTGAAGTGTAGTTATTATTTTCCACAAAAATTGTGAGGAAGAGATTATGAACTTTCAACTAGGATTTTAGAGTCACTGGTTAACACACTGGATAAGCCATCACAACTTGAGAAAGAAAACTCAAATAGAACAAAAATAATTTGAAAATGTTACCACTTTCCTGAGCTTTTGGAGGAGCTAAACACACAAAAACCAACTGGGAAATAATATATTTTCCTCATACACAAGAGAGGCAAACATGGAAATAAGACTTTTTGCAATAGGTAAGTTACTAAAGGGATTTAAATGAAAGAAAGTGAAACTCAGAAGCCACAAAATACAAAGTTTTAATCCTTTCTCTCCTGTCAGGTATTTTCTTCTGTCCTGCTTTCTCTACATACCACCCTCTTTTATAGACTTCTGCCACTTCTGCTCTCCCTGATCTTGAATTTTGTGGCCTAAGCTTTCTGGAAGATTTTAATTGTTAATGGAGACTAGTATCTAATAAACTATCACATCCTTCCAACCTTTACGCATTGGTAGCTCCTAACCTCAAACATCACGCGTTTGCTATTAAGAGACAGACTACTGCTTGCAAGTCATCCACACTGCCATCATTGTACTACAAACACACCTAAAGCAGTTATTCACAAGTCAGCTAAGGTTCTGCTAGTGGAGTGGCTGTGACAGCACAAAATTCGGCAGGGTATGCAACATCCAGCTGCACAGGGTTGGGCTGTTGGCTCTCTGCACTGGCAAAAACTCTCCAGCTACTTTTTTAAAGGAAGCTAAGCATTTTGGCATGAGCAACAGTCACAGTAGGGATTGCAGGATATAAATACTCCAAGAAAATGTACCTGCAAAGATTTCCCCTCAGAGAAAAAAAAGGCAATTAATTCCCTAAACCAAAATGAATCCCTAAAGATCTGTGCAGAGGTCAGGAAGTTTTGTCTACTTTCATGCTGTCCACAACACAACGCCAATGAGGAGCAAGTTCCCAACAGCTGCCACAGTTTCAGGGGGGTTTTGTGTCACAAAAACAGAGTTTGTATAATCACTCTAAAAATGCATTTTTTTAATGACCCAGTAAAACTTCTGCAAACTGGGAAGAGATGACATTGTGGAGATCAACTGTTCTACTTCCTGACTGTGGACACTCCCACTGATAATCCTGTCAAAGGGAAACAGGCTGGAGATGGTGACAGAAGCACCCAATCTCCTTTATATGGGGATTTTTGGGAAGTTGTGCTGAAAGGTGCAAAAGACAGGTTTTAGTGACTTAACAGAAAGAATAAGTCCGGGCATTTGAACTCTTCCTCTAGAGAACATAATCACTGGTTACACCTTTACAAAAAAAGTATTTTTTCATACCAAAGGCAATGACTACACAGCATTAAAAAAAAAAACAACAACAAACCAACTAATATGCTCAATGCAGTGATGGTTCTCTGTGTTGCTAGAATCAGATACTTCATACAGTTGCCACTATATAACATTAATTCCAAAGCATTGTGTATATTCAAAATGCATATAATAAAACCAAAAGAGATTGTCTCAACGCAGTACAATACACCAGTAACTGAAAAGAAACAATTGTGTGTTTTTCTGCCTCCTGGGTAGTTAACACTGCTTTTAATTTCATCTCTGTCTTTTCATATTATCATCTGCAGAAGCTCATGGCCAAGAGTTTGCCCTGGTAATAGCTGACTGTTCTCTTTGATATCATCACTTCTTGCTCTTTATGGACAGGCCAATATTCGTTGTGATTAGCAAGGGACAGCCCTGTCTATCCAGATTACTCATGAATACTTAGCAGTTCACTCCATGCATCATCACTAATTGCTATAAAAGAAAATGTCTGCATTTCTTTTTTAAACAAAAAAGACCGCAATTTTCTCTCTCCAGAGAAGACAACAATGCTTCGCTTGTATTCGCCACAGTTGGTGAGAATATGTTTCCACCAGTAATCCCAGAAAAAAATGCCGTATTGCTCAGCTTTTTTATTGTTTGCCTAAGATTTCATGTTCCCTGAACCTGTACTAAAATATTACTTCCTAAAAAATGACTCAGAAAGGTATTATCAGGTAGCTCATAGTTATTCCACTCCTTAAAGTACCTGACCATGCATTCCTAGATGATAATCCTAACCAAAATTCAGTGACAATTCCTCCTACCGTGGGAATGACTGTGGGCAACATGGTGCGTGCCTAGTCCTAAAAAGATATGAAGGTAATATTTCTATTCCCAGTTTAGCTTGCACTTTTAAAAGACAAAAAAAACCAATCAAACCAACCAACAAACCACCACACATCTAAACAGGATACACTATTATCTTCCCCATATTTGAATGATCTCTCTGTGAAAAATTTGGGGTTTATTCAAAAGGTACCTTTATAAAACTATCAATTCGTTTTCTTGTCCTAAAAGATATTTTTAAAATAACTTGGGCTTCTGGGTTTTGTTTTGTTGGATTTTAACTGATCTGTTATTGCAATGTGTTCATGGTAATCTTCCTAGTTTTGTTTCTGATCGTGTCTGACATGCGTAAGGGGAAAAAGTGCCTTATTTATACTAAGTGAAATAATACTGAGCTGATACCAAATATTATTTTAAAATAGTCATTCAAAAATATACTTTACATCTTCATTAATTAAAATAAAAAAATATAACTACGCAATATGTAATCATTGCATAAACCATGTACACACCATTTTGCCATAGGGTGATTAGTTCGCATCAGAGAATACTTTTTTCCATCAGGTATTTTTTCCTGCAATGAAAGAAAATTCTTTTGAGATTGATTCATGAAATCTGCCAGAAGTGTGCTGTTAGCTGATAAAATCTCCTCCACCAAGAGCTATTCTTCTGTAGGACAGCTCTAGAAATCAAACTGCTGAAATAAAGGAAATGTAAATGGAGCAAAGTATGGCTTATGAACAGATTTTTTTTAAAAAGCCACTGTATAGCAATCAAAGATTTTACAGATGCTAGGTTTGACACAGTCACGAAGGCAAGAAAACGGCTTTCTGCAGCCCTTCCATTGCCACAGATGCCAAATATCATGACCATGCCAGCTCAAGGCAGAAACTTCAGTTCCAACACAAGCTCTCTTTTGGGGTTCATTTTGGCATGAAAATAAACTCTCATCACAGAGCTGACATATCCAATAAATCCTTTCAGTCATCAATGGCTCTCTCTACATCACTAACTAGTTACAGTCCAGAAAAATCACATCTGAAGAGAACATCGGTAAGGACTCAGAAACACTAGTTTTATTTTGCCTTTGGGAGTTTCTCGGGCGGGGGGGGGATGTTTAATTATAATTTTGGGGGATTTATTTGTTGTAGGTTTTTTTAGTTTTTTTCCTTTGTTTTGTTGTTGTTTTTTGGTTTTTTTTACATGTGGTTCTTTGTCAGGTTTGTTTGGTGTGTTTTGTTTGTGGTTATTTGTTTTTTGTTTGGGTTTTTTTTTTTTCCTCCAGACCAGCTTTAACCTTGTCCCACATACTGGTCAGGATTTAGGGCATTGTAGGTGCACTCTGAGACTGCATCTTCCGATTTAGGTTCATCCAAAGGGAATCCAGTTCTCAGTCTGAAACAGCTCTAGAACAGAAACCAAAATAGAATGACTTAAAAGAGCATTTTATTACAATGTAAGTAAATTTACGCACAGAATAATTCAAGTCAAGACAGCTTTTGTGCTGGATATGAACATCAGTTACCATGTTACTGAAGAATTAGTAAAGCATTTCTGTCAAGGATTTTTTTAGCTTAGCTTTCTGTTGAACAACTGGCAGACACAGCAGACAAGGGGCAGTTCCAAAAATGTCCTCATTCAACCAGTACACAAAACCTACAGAGAACATGTAAGGAGGATTTGGGTGTCCTAAAGTTTTGACCTGGAGCTGTCACCATTTAACATTCACCATAAACCACTTTGATTACTACTGTCAAGACTCCACACGGAAGATACCAGCCATGCAAGTAGAATATTTAAGATCTTTCTGCTGCCCTGCTGCAAATCTGGTAATGAAATCAATCTGCTAATTAACTAACTGCTAATTCACTTCTGCAGAGCCATTAGCACGCTATCAATCTAGTACCTATATATTATATTAGTTTGCTTGTATTGTTGCTTTGTTCCACATTTTTCCAGGAGACACATTATGAGCTTTATTTCATATCCCAAAGCCTTTCCCAACAGTATCTACGTGTACATTACTGTTATTGATAATGCACATTGCCTATGATAATAATTTATAAAGCAGCTGGAAAATCTGACCAGAAAAATCAAGGTATTGAGGTTTTTTGCGACTGTTTCCATATTGGTTGTAACATTTTTCTGTACTCTTTCAGAAAAATTTATTATTTATACTAGATCTGATGCTAAAATACCAGTTGTTCTATAAACTGACTTAAATAACATACCTTTTTCTGACATTATATGCAGAACTTTGAATCTGTGCATAGCTACTACTAACAGCAACAGGACATAGAAGTCAACATACACGGATCAGTTGGAACAATGAGGGCCTTAGTAGTATTAAAAAAAATATGCTATTTCTCTAATTGGTATCAGTGCCTGTAGCCCCTTACAAACATATTATTCCTAGCAAATCTCTTTTAGCTTTCTAATCTTAGGCATTCCTAAATGACTAAATATGAATTAAAGACAGAAGATTTAAATTAAATTTTGTCTGTCAATCTAAACCGTCTTATATTCATCTGGAAAGTCTTAATTAGGGACACCTATCTTCAATTTCCTTTCTTTTCCTAATTACTATGGTGTAAGTCCTACTTTAATACATGGTAATTGTGAACATTCTGATCATCATCGTGATACACTGTAAATTCAAGACTAAGAATATATGAAAATAAAATTAGGTAAATAAATGCCTGCAATGCCACTTCTGCACAGTTAACTGTAAGCTCAGGCTGTACTTGCAGGAGAGAGAGCTGGATTAAACATGAGACATATGCACACTCCTACTCATCTGTCGCAAACCATCAGGGTCTAGAAAAAAATAGCAGGTACCATCTTCAACTGGTTGCTGCCAATGACACCCTTAGCAGGGCTTAGATCCACTAATGAACACAGACAGTCAGAAACCCCAACAAACGTGTCATGTGAACAGTCCAGGTGAGTTTTATTCCTACTTTTCCTCCATTATCTGCATGGAGGAAGCTCACCATTAACAAGTGGATATCAAAGACTGATATATTATTTTACCTCTGTCCCACCTGCAGAAATGAAGCTGATTATACAGGAAATCCATTGCAACCATGCTGAGACTATTCCTACCTCTAAAGCACAATTGTTCTGAAGCTATAGTTTCTGATGCTCGTCCACTTGAAACATTGGTTTTTTCCCTCTGTGATCTTTTCACTAGCTAGGGTGCAACTACAGTGCTGTAAGGTCAGCACAGAAATCTCTTGGCTGGGAACAGCTAAGGGGATGCTCAGTACAATAAACTCTTTCCCTTCCTTCCTCGCCATGCCTTTTCGTTCTGCATCTGATGGGAGAAGGTCGTTTCCTTTCTGTTGCCTGCACACACAACACACATTTATTATGTTCAGGACTTGTGAGTAGGGAGTACACCTCTCTGTCTCACCAGCTCACTTTCATGCTGTGAGGAGCTGCTCTTTCTGACAGCTCTGGAATCTAAAAGTGATTTTTTTTCCCCCTCTCCTTCTAATAAGATTGGCCACGTGCCATCTGGCATTCAGAGGTCTGATCCGGGATTTAGATTACAATTCCTGCACAGTGGGAGAGTTCCAGTAATGCTGGTAGGTTAGAAAGAGTCAAACAGAAATCTTTGTAAGTCAATAATATGACTGGTCACAGCCTGAAGTAGGAAGAAATACATCCTGTGCAGGTAAACATTTCTTTCTCTGTTCTCTAGCACCCAATTTTGGGGCTTCTGATCAAGGCATCCTTGTAGGTCTGCAGATGTAGATGGGGATGTGACCTTCACACTTTGCCAAAACTTCTTTCAAAAGCCATCAGAGCATCTCTGATACAATACTTAGGAGATAAATGGAAGCATACATGCAAGTTTTATACAAAGGTATAAATGAAGTTACAGCCTCCCTACTCTTACTACCTATACCATCGTATGCACCGATAAAATCAAAAAATGCCAGTGACAAAACAAGTCACTTCAGATTTCTATAGTATACTCAAATGTCCTAGAAGTGAAAATAGATTATTTCCATATGTATTTTGAGACCCTTTCACATAAATTGAGTGATTTGAAATAAAATTTAAATGAACATATAAAAATAATATTTGCAATTTGCTCCAGTTTCTCTTAGAGACATTTCATGACTTATCTTCAGTGCCAAAGAAATGTTATCTGCCTCATTACAAAATCCCAAGGGAGACACGATGCTTTAGTTTTTCACAAGGAAAACTAGACAAGGCCACATATACCGACAGAATGAGAGCTGGAAGGAGCGAAATATATGGCTATGAGACACTAAGTAACTAATAGAAGAAATTACCGGCTCTTACCTAGGCCGTGATTTCTGGGGTGTTGGCATATGTCACTTATCTTGCTGTAAAAGATGAAAGATACATCCTCTTAATAACGAAGACAGTCTAGAATTCACTGGGAGTGAGGCACTGTGTAGCAATTTGCACTGCTTGCAATAGTTTTAAGTATCTTCCTCCAGGTTAGGCTTTCGTAATGCACAGGAAATTCACATTCACTCAGAAGTGAATGTGTGACTTGAACCAAGCCTGATTTTAGGGAATTCATTTCTGATACAAATGACCCAATTGAGTCTAATGGCTCTGTGAAGCTGCCTAGAGTAAAACATATGAGTAAGTAAGTGATTGCATGATTGAGGCCCGAGACATTAAGAAACATACTGCTGCTCCCCAGTAATAGCATCATTAATGTAGTCACTTATTGGTTTATTTTTACTTAGAACAGGAGAAAATACATTGCCCTTCTGAGACCACGAGAAATCAATACTTTTTCAGCTTTTAATAACATGATCTAAACCAGTTACTATAGGCTGCAGTGAAATCTGTTGTGAGTATATGATGCCATTCATTCTCTCCACAATATTATCTGCATTTTAACAGACACAAGGCAAAAACCTCAGTGAAACATAATTAAACCTATGCTATACTGCCTAAAAAGAAAATGAGATACACTAAGAAGCCTAAAAAGTTCTTTTAACAACTTTATTGTTTTCCTAATAAAGAAAACAAATAAGAGTTACCAAAATGTACATCTTGTACAAACACCAACTCACAACAGCACCAACCTTTGTATTAACAGGGTGTCACTGACTACACTTAGGCTGTAAAAATGCAAACATCACATACATATAAACACATGCTAAATCAAATGCTGTTTACGCTTACTGGACCTGTTGACACACAATTCTGAGAAGACTCACTGTTATATATTACCATTTTTACGTGCCATTTTTCCCTGATTGTAAGTATATCACAAATAGGGCATGGAAGGATTTAGGATCTTGATTATCATACTCATGCCTCAAGTTCCATGACCAAAGAAGCAAGAACAAGTATTATCTTGGGAAAGAGACTTTATTATGGACCTTCAAAGTAAAAAAGGCACCACCACCTCAGAAGAACCAGCTCTTTCAGAAGCATTATGCCTCCAGGAGAGAGGGCAGTACTCCTCAAAAACAGACAGGGATAAGTGATGTCAGTGCACATCACCATTCCTGGTCACCAGTGCCAAAAGCTGTAAAAAGTAATTTACATTTAATTGTATTTGAAAGTCTCCTTATTCACTATTATTTTCACAACAGCTGGGCTGGAACTCAAAGAAACATCACGGGTTAATGCTTGGAAGTTCACATGTGAAACTTTGGTTTTGGGGCTATTCAATTTTAAAAGCTGAACACTTGTAAATACGTCAGTAGTAACTGGGCTCATCTGGCTTAAAAATTAATTCAGTTGCAATAGGTATAATTCAAAATAAATAGTTTGAACAGCAATCATTATTTCTTCATGTTATAAGCAATTGGCACCCACTGTTGGCAGGGTTTTACTTTGCTCTCAGCCTTTATTTTTGATTTACAGCCCAAGAAAACACCTCTTTGCTTACATCCAGTTCATTCTTCCTTTTGGTCACAACAGATCAAATCTATAAATGTTTTACATGTCATACCTACTATTTTATCACCATTGTTAGGACTCATAGTACTTCAAGAGAGTTAGGAAGCTCTTTAGGTTTCTCATCTGTTGGGGTTGTCTGAAAGCTCTTTAGATTTTTAACAGAGATTCAATTTCCTTTTGCATCTTGTAATTAAGACCTGACACCCCAGAGAACGTAATTGGGCAAGTTCATTACTTGCCACTGTATCAAACTATGAAGTTTCCAGTGCTGTAAGCTTCACCAACAACAAGAAAGTCTGAAGGACTCCACCTGGGCAGAGATTGCGCTCTAGGAATGTATTTCAAAAAAGGAGCCATCTAGTGTTAGGAAGAACTTGATTTATGTTATACACAATGAGGTTGCTGGTACTCTGCCCAAAGATGTATGTAGTACTATGATTTTTTTTTCACACAAATGAAGATTATGTCACATAAACCTTTCACAACTGAACATCACTCACTCAACCATCCTAGGTAGACATGCTGAGCATGTCAGCTTCTGTGAATCCTAAACCTTGGTGCCAACAAGTTACATAAGGGAGATTGCAGCTGACGCAAGTAGTGAACCACAGGCACTGAAACATTTGCAAATATAAAACTTAACAGGGACGATGGAGTTGAGAAAACCAAGAAAATATAGCCATCTGATGCTTCTCATTTGCTGGTTAGACAGTAGTTTGTAAAGGTACTTACTTTTTTCCACCTGCTTTCGGAACTTGACAGTAACAGTGGTTCCGCAGTGTGGTACTGAATTAGGAGGCATTTTGTTTGTATTGTTAGAGCCTTAATTGAAACAGTCAGAAAGAAATGTTTTATTACAGAGACAGAAAGGACTTTTTTAATAAAGCTCTAAGGAGACTCAGTTTTAATGATGCTTAACACAATGTTTTAAACCACACAGTACATCCACATGCTATTTCTTGTTAAACGTTGGTTATTTAACAGCAGGCTGGCACCAGATTGCCTGCTGTGGATAGTTAGGGCTGGTTCATACAAGTTCTGACAGTCTCAACATTGATGAAAGACAGCGTCAATTTTAATTCTTAAGTATTTCACTTCTTGACACTTTCTTCCTCAGAATACTATTTATAACAGATGTTCTTCACATGGCAGTAAGTGTAAACGCAATTATAATCAGCTGCTAAACTACATGTCCTGGCATCGCCTAGAACGCCAAGTACAAGACTAGGATTACAAAAAGCAGGTGCATCTGTTCCTCATAGGTGTTTAAACAATCAGCACTTTTGATTTGGATATGAAAACACAGATATAATACTCTAGCCATTAAAACCTGAACATTACGGGTTAGTAGCTGAAAAGAACAAGCAAGATATGGAAAACAACATTTAACAGTATCTTAGTAAGTTGGTTTATATCTATATGGAAGTTAAGATTAAGGAAAATCAATAAGTTTTTGAAAAACTACACCAACTATCAAAGTATGAATTTTCAACTAAGTTGAGTTGTTTAGCCACAACTGTTATATTTCAAATCAATTGACAACTTAGGTTTTTCAAGATTTTGTTTTCCCCCTGCTTTGAGAATTTTCACATTTTTTGCTTTGGATCGTGTAAGGAAGTTAGAAGGTTTTTTTGATGTTGCAGTGCTTAGAGTTGCGGGTTTTTTCTTTTCCTTGAAAAAGGACATTATAGATGCAGAAAAAAACCCAGTAATTTTATCCGCAGAAGTTGAAAATAGAAACAAAATGAAATCTAATCCATTGTAAAATTACAGAGCACTGAAACTCAAATCCTTTCCCTTCACACGCAGAGCTATGGCAAGTAAACTTTAAACCAAGCTGGTTTTAAAAAACAAAACTGTCTTATTGCCAAAATATACTTTTTTTTGTCTAGGATGTGACAACCTGAATGTATATGGGGAACTTGTGACATACAAAGAAAAGGTGAGAGTTCAAAGCATAATTGCAGGTCATGGACTGAAAAGCTGAACTATAAGTACGCATAAAAACAACAGTGACAAAATGCACACAAGGCATTTCTCCCCAGTATCGAACAGAAAGACTCAGAGCTCTGTGTTAGGTCTGATTTTTCCCCATAGCCCATTTCTAAAAGGCAAGTATACCCTAAAGGAAATGAAAAAAAGAAATCCCCAAATCAGAAATGTTGATAAGGTGACTCAATCAATCATGGGACATATTAGCAGCAGTAAACAAGGTTGTCTAACCAGAGCGCTAACCTTGAGGAAGGAGGCAGAAGTAATGAAATAATCTAAAGCCCCTAAACACATCTGTTGGTATGCAAATCTAATAACCAGTTACTTCATTATTGATGCTGACATTCCTTCTATTGCTCAAAGAGGAGAATTTGCATTTTGTGGTAGAAGAACTATCTACAGGCAGTATAGAAGTAAAACATCTAAAAACATCCTAGTAATTGTCAAAGACTTACGTAATGAGCTAAATGCAGCATAGAGTAATGAAAGTAAACATATCTGCTTATATAACCAAGGTCATAGAAAATACTTTTTGCCATAACTCCTGATGAGTAGAAAAAAATATCCACACTTCAATAATACATTGAAAACAAAGAAATTCTTTTCAGATGACTAGAAAACACACACACACCAAAAAAAAAAACCCAAATGAAAACAAACTGGAAAACAACACACCAATAAAACCCCAAGGAAAAAAAACCAGCCGAACTACTTCTTTAAGTATTTCAACTCTGGAATATTTGTAATTCTACATACAGAAGACAGAAAAGTAGTCTCAATGGAGAAGCCCACTAGACCACATAGCATAGCACTAAGCAAAAGCAGTACATTTATATACCTGTATATATTCAGCAGCGAAAGACCACAAATCCTTCGTGATTAGAGACCACGTGTTTGCAGGCATCCACCCAAATAGAATGAGTCGTTAACTGAAAAGCCAACTACAAATCTGACTTGAAATGCATTAAGGACCTGACAACATGAACAAAACACAGAGCAATGAAGTTAGGATGAGAATAAAACCTTTCATTCCCACTTCCTAAGCATTCTTAAGTAGAACAATTAGATTTCCAGGCAACAACTCCAAAAACAGGACCAACCCTTTTCAAGCATTGCTGTACTCATACTCGCATACATACACACAGATCAGAGACAATGAGAGCACTCTTGAACACCCTTATTCCATCCCTTCAAAATGCCTGTCTTTCCTAGCCTTCACTTATTTTAATGCTTGGAATAGTTACATTTTAAATTATCCCAGCAATAGATTTTCTGTAGCTTATCTGGGATCACCATTCCACATCCTAAAGAATTTCTTTTTCACTGATTTTTTCTTCTGCTTTTATTGCTATTCACCCTCCTTCTTCCTGTAAGTTATTTTCTATATTTAACTTAACTTTTGTATTTTTGTCTTTTGTTCTGAATTACGTTTTAGATTTCTTCTCTATTCCAGCATTTGAGATGGTTATCATATCCCTTCAGTAACTATTTCCCTGGTTATGTCTCCTTTTCTGGCTGTTGTCCCTCACTGCCTCCAAAATCAAATATATAATTTTCTGTTGAATTTTGCCTGCATGAAAAGGGCCCAATCAGACCATTCTATCTTTTCCCACTAATTGGTCCCTTCCATCTCTAATCTCTTTGACAGCTTTTCTTTTCCCTGAATTCCTTCCAGCATATTCACATTTTTGTTCTGCCAGTTCCAACAGGGCTAGCATACACGGGCTAATGCATGAGCGTTAACATATTGAAAAAGTATGCGCAAATGCTGAGTACAAAATAAAATGAATTTAGAACGTATTTTAGATGAAATCACACATCAGTGTAAATTCTTTGGAAAACACATAAATATCCTGGAATCAAACATTACCCTGGGAAACAGCTGGCAGTACTTTGTAATACATACCTATCTCAATCGGCAGAGGCTATCCAAGAACAAAGGCTGTTTATATCATACGAAGATCCAATCTGAACGTTTCCAAAACTTTACAGTTATCAGGCACCTATGTACTTCATTAGTTTAAGACGCCATCTCAGATATAGCAAACACAGAGCCCACAGTATTTAGATTCGCAAATTAGACAATTTATATGCATACTGTACCAACCTGCACTGAATTTAAAGCAGGCTGAAGGACTCTGTTATGAAGGGTTAAAACAGCTTACTCTGTCAGGTAGGGAAGGAGGGAATAGCCTTCTTGTGAATCAATTTGACCCATCTGCCAAACCGAGTACAAAATATATCTGGAAGAAAATGCAGCTTAAAGTACAACTGGCTGATAAGTGTAAGTACGTCCAGAAAGGACAGTTAGTGGCATCTCGGTAATCCTGTACTTGGGAGTTTTTAGTTAGGATATACCAAAAAAAACCCACTCCAGCTTGGTGTTTGCCAGGTGAAATGTGGAGCCTAAAACAATCTCTGCTCATCATGGATAGTCTTCATTTCTGCATGTCTGATCTTCTCATCCTGAAAAATTAATTCTGCTAGTCATAAACAACCTTTTTACCATACATATGCTCCACCTTAACCTTGTGGTGCCTCTAGGTAATTCTCCACGCTGATTTGTTCTACTCTGACATGTCTGTGTGCTGGGATTTAGGTTAACCTTTTGTGCTTCCATAACAGATGCTTCATACACTCCAGTCAGGGATTTTGTTAATTGCTTCTCCAATGGTGAGGACATCTCAGCTACAAGGGACTTAGGAAAGAATCAGGGAATCAACAACAGGTAAATTAGAAGTGGATGAGATGCTTCCCCATTGGAAAAAAAACACATAAATGTTAAAAGCTAAGTTTGATCCTCATGTTCATGCATGCTTTCAAAATAGGATTTGTCAATTGCAGATGCAAAGCAGCTCCGATTTGATATTAGTCACTTTGTCTAGTTTATATTCTGAAACATTAAAGCTGCATAAATGACCTGCCAAGTATTGATGTAAGCTTATTGACAAAACAGAATGCTTCACAGTTAGGGCATCATCTCACAAGGCTCCACACAGTGACTCTGTAATTACTGTTTCAGCCTCTGCATATCACATCTCTAGTATACTGTGCATGATTCACTGAAAATAAAAAAGAGAAAGAATTAGCTGATATAAGTAGGAATAAATTATCTGAAACCAATAATCTCTGAGAACTCACAAAACCAGAATTACTCTAAAATGATCAGCTACACTTCTTTCACTAAGATTTAGAAATAACGGGTAAACTCGGAAACTTCTTTTTAAAAATCATTAAATCCTTATCCAGTACCACACAGATCTCTAGCACATCATCTAGAAAGCGAGGGCAATACATCATCAAAATAACCTAAAAAAAAAGAAGTATAAGAGTACAGATTTCTTTCTAGTATTCCATGCAAAATGACTACACTTGTGTATTGTGCAAAACATACATCCTCAAAGCCAGGAGAAGATGAGAAGGTCGAGCCAAAGCTTCGAATTTGGGCTGGGCAGGGAGGTAAAACTGTTAGTTCACAGGGAGGAGGGAAGGAGAGGAAAAAAGTAACAGAAATGGATATCAGACCCACATACCTCAAGTCCATAAAGCACATCTGTACTTAGTTTACTCTTCTCTTCCCTTTCACCAACATCTTGTGTGCTCATTCTACATTTCCACTTGCTTTCCACTGTCCTGTCATTCTACTTTTGTTTATAGTTTGCATATTTACTTCACTGGCAATATTTTCCTTAGGCTACTCTTCAACAAAAGATTTAAAAAAAAAAATTTGAACTCTTAACTGCTTTTAATCATCTGTGAAATGTTAACAAGTTTATACAACCTTTTGGGAGTTGATATTACACTTTTTCCACTGGAGAAAACAGCTCTAACAACTGGATTGTCACCACCATTCCACATTTGCCTGGTTTTGGTGACTTTTTGGCCAACTCAGGGTAAATCTCAAACTTGCTACATAACTCTTCCTCAGACGTAAATGTTACAACAAAGGGCAGAAGTTAACAACACAAAAGTTTCATTCAAGCTGCTTGTATAGAAATGACCACCTTGAAAATAAACTCTGAAGACTGACTTAACAGTTAAGGAGTTGTGCCACGAGGAATGCCTCTTCTATTTGAAGATCAGGCAGAATCAGGAACACAGAAGTGCATATTCAATAGTCCACCATTTCAATGTCAATAGTATTGTCTATCAAATACTGCAAGCTTTGTTCAGTTTGCTCTATTTGGGCAAATTTATATTCAGAATTCCTTCAGGATTTTACCCCTATCAATATTCATCTACAAGAATCATGTCTTTAAGTACCAATAACTGTCCCACCTCTTCCATAATTTATGAGCTGCCTCTTAACACAAAATCCATAGGTATCACTTTTTGCCCCTTGACTCGAAAAATTAAAGCCAGGCAAAGCTGTAGTGAACAGCATAGGAATAGAACTGTCATTTTCTGCAATCTCAGAGAAATCTGCAGTTTAGATAAAGTTCATATTTATTTTACATTTGAGACAAAAAGTTATTAAAGGCACCCTGTGGCTTCAAATCCATTTTATTTACTTTATTTACATTTTAACAACATTTGACAAGGTAAACCTCTTAAGAAATATTGTATCATTTGTGAGAAAGGGTGCTGAATCTTAAGAAAGCAAATACTCTGTGTCATTACCAAGGGTTCCCTCAAAGGGATGTTTTCCTTAAATTACAGCTGTCCATCAAAAACACAATGTTGTTCTTTGTTATGTGGAGACTATGTTTCAAAGGGAAGAGTGATGTAGAAAAATAAAAAAGCTTTACACAAATGAGGATAAGCAGGATACTGGATAATATTTCAGAGAAATTACAAAAGTCTATAAATCAGGCTGAAATTTTTTTTACAAGCATTTACTAATACACAACCAAAGTTATTTAAAAGATATCACTCTTCTTGATATCTTCCAAATCTAACTAGCAAATCCAGTTTGTTATATAATGTGGAAAAAAATGTTAAATAAATGTTAACAGTAATTTTGAAAGACAAGTTAGATGATTAAGCACAAGCGAACGAGCTCTCCTAATTCTACACAACGTTGTCCAGTACAACACGTACGAAACACTAGCATCAAAAAGAAAACATAGTATTTACCCCTGCACAAATTTCCATTTTTATAAATGCAGAAGGCCACTGGACTGGACTCTGCAAAACTTCCCAGCGTATTTCCCCCAAAGCCTCAACAGCTCACATCTGCACAACAGCACAGAGGTGTGCAGCACCGCGATCCCCAAACTGACTGAGACCCAAACAAGTCAGCCCACGTTTTGCAGCTCGAGGAGCACCATTGCTGTGTTCTCATAGCACCAAAAACCAGCCCCAAAGCCCTGCCTCCCAAGCCACGCTAACGAGCACAGGGATTCCAACCCAAACCAGCCCAAAACTAAGCCGGGCAGAGTTTTCCCACCTGTAACCCTCAGTGCTTCCCATTTCAAAGCCAGTGTGGGCAGAAGTGGCAACGGCCACACAGCGAAGTCGACATGTTCTCAAGAAAGAAGACTTAGCAAGTCTGGAGACAATACCGAGAAACCACACCCTGGGGGTTCCTCTGGCCAAAAAAGAGGAGGACAAGGAAAGAAATGAGCCATAAGAAGGCATCTACATTGAGGTCTACTGGTAGACAAGCATAAGTGCAAGACGAGTTTAGAGACACAATATTTTATGCCCACATAGTTAACCATTAAAAAACTATCAGTACTTGCACCCATGCAACACACAACTACTGCTGTCATAATAAAGCATAAAGAATAATAGTTCAGTACTGAGCTGTTCATTTCAGCAACCTCCATTTTATTATCATTTTTATAGTGATTACTATCAGGGCATCGGGCAGTCATGTTTTTGTATAGTTCTGTCGTTCTGATACAAACCCACAGTGACTGATTTAAGTCCTGCATCACAGCTTTACAGGTTGGATTCCACATTCATCTGGAAAGCTTAACACAAAAATTGGTATTTAAATTTAGAATTCATACAGGTTTTAAAAAAGCCTAGCCAATGAAATTAACTCTGCTACTCAGCAAAAAGAAGACAGCTTGAGTACAGTACCAGAAGGGTAAAAATCCAGGCAAAGT
>NW_009717488.1:0-18128 GCF_000703405.1 Apaloderma vittatum | reverse complement strand
CCGTCGAGCCGCGGACCGGGCATCCCTCCGCTCCCCGCGCATCCCCGGCACTTGGACCAACGGCCCGGCTAAAACCCAAAATTCATCGACCTCCTAGACCAGTCTGCCTTCGGGGGAAAGCATCACTTGTTTGTTTGTTTATTTTTTCCCCCCACAAGTGGTGAGTAACTCTGGGAGGTCTTCTCGCTGGTCGTGGTGACAAATGAAGGAGGGTGGCTGGGGGCTGGGTCTAAAAATTAAACCCTGCCTGTTGGCATCCTCTCTTTGTGCCATCCTCTCCGGCCTTATGCCTTGACACTGGTCAAAATCCCGTGTTTAGGAGATCCCGCTGATTGCAAACACAGTGCTTTCAGACAAATCGAGACCCTGCTCTGCTCACGGCTATCCAGAAAGTATAAATGCTGTTTAGGGAAAAATTGCTTTTCCTCCTGTAAGGCTTTGTTCTGCTGTAAAAGCCCAAAGGCTGCATCCCACTGCTGTTACAGGCAGCTGCTTTTGAGTTATATGCATTGCTGTGACCAACATGGAATAAAATAGATTAAAATTAGAAAAAAGTTCTCTGCAGTCCTGCTTCCAGCTCTCACAGCATAAAGGGAGATATGATGAGGCGAGCACTGGCGTGCTTAAGTCAGGGTTAGGTGCATAAATGCCTTTGGGGATGTGGGAATGATTATGTAATGCTGTCTTTTAAACAAAAGACTAAAGGTGAGGAAGTGAGCTCCTGCTACGTCACACCCAGGGCTCTGCCCATCTATGGGCACGAGAGGTGTCATGGGTTGCCCAGTCCCCGTGCCACCCACAGCACGCTGGAAAAGTGTTGTGGGAACAGCCAGGATCAGTATTGAGAAAATGTGCCACCCACCAAGAGAGGAAAAATGCCCAACAGATGTCTGTAAAGGAACCCGAAGTGACCAGTGTGTGTTAGTGTTCTGGATTTAGAGCTGGAAATCTGTCTCTGAGGGCTGTTGGGGTATTTCCAAAATGCCAGAGATGCCTTTTGCTCTTCTTTGATGTGGATCTGAGGGGCATTATCAGCATAATTGTGCCAGGGAAGGTCTGTGACAAAGTTTGTGACTGTTTCAGTCTATGGGAGCTAAGCAAGGTTATGCTTTGTCAATATTTGGCTGATGATTCAGTAAATGGCATCCTTTCTCCACTCTTAAATGTTGTATCTCAGTCAAGTTTCTCCAAGCTGTTAGGATTCCTGACTCAGATTCTAGGACAGTTTTCCCAAAAGTGCAATCTTTATTCTTAAGTTTCACACAGGACGCATGCATTGGCTGTGTAGTGCATTTGCAGAACCTACTGAATTGCGGATACTTAAGAAATGTATTTTAAATAAAATGAGATTAAAAAATTACACCTTCTTTCAGTGTCTTTTATATTTTGCTTTGCCGTGACTTCATAAAAAATCATGACAACTGCTTTCATTTTGTAAATCATTTAAAGCAATACACCTTCTAACGACTGCTATGTTCCTGGGGTTACACTCTCCCAGAATTTTTTGTCTGCTTTTCATTGCTTCTGTGCAATTATTTCTTCTCTACAAAAAGATAACTGATATATAACTGTATGAATGTTCCTGTGATTACTAGTGATGGCTAAATTACGCTAAAGGGGTTTTCTTAGCATTGGGAAATTCTCTAACATCTTGCAGCAGAAATGAAGAGCAGAGAATTTAAATCTTTTAGAACTGAGTGGCTGAGGCCATAAATATATACCCACCGAAAGATTCAGACAGCTGGGAAGTGCTGGCGATGTACAGCTGAAATTACCCAGAGTCTGTATTTAGAGGCAGGCTTGAGAACTAGCCTAGAGGCTTTTCTTTGGAATTGGGCAAATAACCGATGATGACATAGTTGTAGGGACTGTAGGACGAGCACTAGATATGGGCTGTGGTTGTACAGCATCAGCTGATAACTGCACCACCAACCCATAGTACTTAAACACAGCCCCCACAGTGGATCACTCTTTTCCCAGCCTTCTAGCTGTGGTGCAAATTCACTATTACAGTAGTAGTATATTCCTCAAATTTTCTCATTATTTTCACAGGCTCATAGAATTGTCAGGGTTGGAAGGGACCTTAAAGATCATCTAGTTCCAACCCCCAAGTGGATGAGAATTTTCCAGAATTGGTTGCGAACACACTTTTTTACTCTCTTCGTTATTCAGACTTGCTAATAACACTATTTCGGCAAGTATTCAGAGTCTATTCTTGTTTACTGATGGATTGTACCTCTCCTTGTCTTCTCCTTCGTTCTTCTTATGAGACATGGTTCGGGCTGAGAATTTCCAAATGAAAAAAATATTCCATCTTAGAAAAATGCATACAAACCAAGAGTTTTTCAGAATAATGATTGTATTTCCCCCCCACCGCCAGTG
The DNA here is from genome assembly GCF_000703405.1 of Apaloderma vittatum. Classification (NCBI taxonomy): domain Eukaryota; kingdom Metazoa; phylum Chordata; class Aves; order Trogoniformes; family Trogonidae; genus Apaloderma; species Apaloderma vittatum. Next base: position 15,746 of record NW_009717488.1, on the reverse strand, counting down.
ACAGTGGACCAGAGAGCTGAGCATACATTTCTGTCACTCACACACAGGCAGAATCTTTCCCTTAAGCAGTTTTTTATATCAGATACCTTCTTGATTCAATACTTTACCGTGACTCTGTATTTTTAATGGTTTTCTTAACTAGTTCAATTGTTAAACTTAATGCGAAGTCAAGATCAGTTGGAAGATTTAAGACAGATTTTAGACACAACTTGTCCTCTGGCTGCACAAATTTGTCTCCAATACCAGCAAATGAAACGGTTTCAGTGAGTTTCCAGACAGCTGAAATCAAAAGAACAGCCAGAATAATGGCTGAAACAAAAATTAAAGTATCTTTTCGAGGTCGACCTGTGAAAAAATGGCTATTTCTCACAAACAACAGGCTTTTGAGATCCAGCAATGATGTGCTTAGCATGAGCTAAGAAGATAAACTGCTACGAAACAAAAACAATAGGCAAGAGTTATGACTCCTCTTTTCCATGTGAATGCTGAGATTTTGTTTCCAACCCATTCCCTTCTTTATTACGATATTTACCGTGGGCATATGAAAACCAGATTACACAGACTAGATGCCATCATGTATTAACCTCCTGTGCTTTCCCTCACTTAACAGCTATGGGGAATTGTTACACCAGAATTACATGCCCAAAACTGCTGTGCTGAGAGGTAAGTTTTGCCAGTCACTGTGGCTCAAAGGTTTTATTACGTCTTTCTTCATTTTCTCCAGCAGGAAAGTAATTACAGCAATGGATTCTGGCATCTCTGCTATTCAAAGGAATGGTAATTAATCCAGATAGTCATAGGCTAATTATTTTCCCTGTTGTTTATTTTTTTAATTGTTACTACCCTGCATCCTTTCCAAATTTACTTGGATATTTGCAAGCACTCTCTACTATAATGGGAATTAATGGGCATTGAGACTAATGTTGCTGGGGACAGTGCAAAGTCCTTTCTGATCCTGGCACCTGAACAGTCCCTGAGTTACACTCATGCCTTGTCAGCGTTGAGGAGTATCAGAAGGGCTGTGGGGTTTTAACACACTCATAACGTAACACTCAGAGCTGTGTCCTGACCTGTGTTCAGGTCATACTCATTTGATTACGATCAAATCAAATACACTGACCAGTTTCAAGGTCCAGGAATCTGCCCCTGATGTCCAGCTCTCTAGACGTCTCGTGGACTTTTATTTCATTTTTCTCTTCAGCTTAAGGGCATGTCGCTGGTGTATGGGGACATCACAGAGGATCTGCCTTCTCAGGCCAGGGGTAGCTGCACTTCTTGGGACCCAGCTGTGCTGGGACAGAGGTCAGCAGTGACAGTGGGTCAATCTTGGGGGTTACCGTGTCCACCGATTAGCTGAGAATATAATGATAAAATTGGTGAGGCATTTTATATTAGATCAAGGTAGAGGGGTTTTGCCTTTGTCTGTCAAGGTGCAGTTGAACAGGGGGTTAGATAATCTCATCTAAGCTCCCTTTTCCATGAAGTGTTGGACCAGATGATCTTTCAAGGTCCCTTCCAACTTTGGCTGTTCAATGGGACGTGAGGCTTTGACTGTCAGCCTTACCCTGACATGACAAAGTGCTCTTGGTCTCTGCTCAGCCTAAGATGTTCCCAAGTAATGGGCATGAAGTTGTGGAGGACCCTGCCTGAGGACCCAAAGTGACAAACCTCTTTTGGGGCAGGGAGTAGCTCCAGGGAAAGATTTTGGCAGCACCTCCAGGTCCAGGTGAAGACACTGTCCCAGTTTCATTTCCAAAACAATTTTCAAAATAGGTGAATGATGAGAAACAAAAATGGAGTGACTTGTCTAAGCCTCCGTAGAAAAACAGCTGGAGAGAGAGGAATAGGCTCTTGAAGCACAAAACTTGCTTCTGCAAATATCTGTGGGTGAGGAACCTCACATCAGTGGAGACTTGAGCCAGACAATACATATGGTATTAAATATTGGTGTTTGATAGCCTCCAGAGGAGATCTCTATGCACGTTTTTCTCTAAGGCCATTAAATGGTGTGTCCCAGTTTTTCTCCCCACTTGTCCCTATGAATTTGAAATGCTGCTGGGTAGGCTGATAAATATATTATTTGTACTGTTTAAATAACAGGTGTTATAGAGTGTACACAACCTTTTAGTTTAACCAGATTGACCATATAGGAGGTACTTCTTTTGAAGCCTATTAAGTTACTTAAATTTAGAGTGTGCTGTAAATGGTGTAAAACAGAAATTCCACAGTGATCATGCATCCCGTGAAAAAACTGGGTGAGAAATCACACCTTTGGTTATAAAAGATGGAATGTAAACTGATGCAGCCTGGGTCATTTACGCTGCCTAGTGCGCCGGCATGTCGCTTACGCAGTGACGACAAGGGGAGCTGAGTGCTGGCAGAGATGAGAAAGTGCATTTCCACGGGCAGCAGGGCTGCATTTGTGGGCATTAGTCAACAAAATGAAAGGCCTAAAATGAAGGGGAAATAATTATTATTGTTGATACTGTTATTATTAATAATAATAATAATCACAACCCTGGGATATTATAGAAAAGGAGGCTTATCTGGATGTGACTTGAAGCTTGGGAAAGTCCAGACCAGCAGTTCAGCACAGAAGGGAGTGGAAGTTTTTGTTCATCTGTGCTGATATATGCAAGGCTCGGAAGTCCTTAGCTAAACCTGGGATAGACGCTAAAAAAAAAAAAAAAGATAAATTATACTTTACATATGTATTTGCTTTGGTCAAAACTACCTCTAATTAGTTGTCAGAAAGTTTGTCTGAGAGTCTGAACATTGGCTGTAATAAGCAAGTTGTTCAAATTAGAGTAACTTGGTAACTTAAATGAGTCTTTAAATTGAAGGCACACAATATACCTATAGCTGAATTAATATTAAAAAAAAAAGTAGTAGAATGTGCTAGTGCCAGGCCTGACCAGGAGGACAATAAGAAAGCAGTATTGGGAAAACCCAAACAATCGTAGTTTATGAGTAATGGAAAAACAAAACCATAATAAGACAAAGTTCTAGATGTCATTAGGTAAGGAGATAAAATGAGAAGAGGCAAAAGTAAAATTTTTGGGAAGGATTTTAGTACAAACAGCAAAAGCTTGTTTAGGTAGCTAACTATCAAAAGGAAAAAAAGATGGATTATTGTGCAGAAAGGATATTTTAGAGATTAGAGATAATCCGTATAAAGCCCAAAGTTAACAGAAGTTCTTTTTTGTCTTAGAGATGAATACAAGTGCAGCAGGAAAAAATAAATTAAGAAAGTGAGAGAGGGAATGAAAATGGAAATTACTGCATCGAACTGCTTCATAAATGCAAATAGCATAAAACAATTTGCATCAGAGAAAGCCAAAGAAATGGGCCAGAAGAAATGATATCTGACAAATGTATCAAATTACAGGCAGAAAACCGCAGATAAGAAAATAGCAAATAATGTATAACGAGGAAAGGGGAAGAAGCAGTGAACTTAGCTTTTCCATTAATGCTACTGAGAAAAAACCCACATGTGTATTTTCATGTGAACACAGGACACAATGGCATAATCCTTGAACCAAAGAAGCAAACCACATTACTAAGCAGTGTAGTTTGCTGTGTCATTGGATGGGCTGTATGTTGCAGTACATGAGGATATGGAAAGAACTTTGCAGATGGCACCGTTCCTATAAATTTGCATCCCTTGCACAGTCAAAAATCTCAAATATTTACAATTTTTATTAAAGTTTAGGTTTGAAGCAATTGTGGAGTCCAACAGATCTCTCTTGTTCTTGGGATATGTCCTCACTTGGAAATAGGCATGAGTGATACGATTCCAGCCAAATGCACGAATATATGGAAAAGCTTTTGAGGAGATGATAAGCTCCTTTGGGTGAGTTTGCTGGTAGCATGGCTGAACAAAATACAAAGGCCATACGAGTCTTAATAAAAATGATGAAGCTAGCACCAGCTGCTGCAGTATAAACACACGACAATTTTAAGCTGATCTTTCCCATGCTCACTGTCACTGTAGGGGAAGGAGAAGATGGAAGTTGATGGAGCCGTGGAGTGAGATATTGCTCATCATGGCCATTGTAAATGATTTCCCCAGAGGCTGCAATTTCTTTGAGGAACTTGCTCATTCTGATTCATTTCACACACTAATCATGCCCATAATTTATTCTGCAGATATCTGCACTTCTCTGGTTTGCTTTTGGTGCTGACTAATAGTCCTCGGGGGTGGCGTGTCTCACGGAGCATCTCACTGGGGACCCCGGAGCCTGCCCAGGTCCCGCTCAACGAGAGCAGCTCAGTGATTTGTAGGACTATGCTTGGGGATATCAGCTTCCCTAGGAGGGCAATCCTTCTCTGAAGGATGAGAGACACTAAAGCCTGGATTTCAGATTAAGCACCGAAGGATCAGTTATCCCAAGCAAGTCTTTCCAAGACGAACACTCCAGTGCCTCGTCCGTATTTTCCAGGAAGCCAGTGGAGACCAGGTGACTCACCAGGGGACTGGTTAGGCAGAACCGAGGTTTTTGGGAAGTCATTCAGTTTTTTGAGAAAAGGCCAACATTGTGTCACTTCGATGTAATTTCCTAACATGAGGGTATAGACGAGGCAGCCTTTCCTGCACAGTGCTCCAGCAATTACTGCTGGCTCCCTGGACTTTATTTCATCCAAAATGGTGGAGTGATCTTTTCCTCCAGCTCACAATGCTGTGTGACCCAGTGCCTTGGCAAGGTGTCTGGTGTGCTCTGGGCATGCCTTACAGCACATGAGCACTTCCTGAGCTTTAGCAGAAAAATAGATGCTGAGAAGCCAGGGGCAGATTAGCAAAACCCCCACCTCCCAAGACCTCCCCAGTCACACTGGGAGGTGCCCAGTTATGGTATGAGCTCCAAGAGCAGAGGATTTTCAGCTTGCAGTTTTGGATTTAAGTACTGAATTTCACCTAAATCCTTCCTCACATAATTTACTCCTATACTGAATCTTCTCTCCAGATGTCTCTGCCTTTAGTTTACCTGTAAAGCATTTTTGTCCCGAGGCTGGAAACCTATTAGAATTGAGTGCCTGTTGCCTCCAGTTTGAAGAAGAATTAGTACATAAGAACCTTGAGGTGATTTCATGACTTCTTGGTACAAGCTAAGCTGGGAAAACCAGGTCCAAAACCCTGGTGCCTTTTGTTTGTGTGATGTGAGTATAATATATTATCAAACCACAACTTTACAAATGGTGTGGAGGATTACTTTGCAAAAAAGGGCTGGCTAACAGGGTAAAAATGCCCTTCAGTGGCTCCACTAATTGTTAGAATATTTTACAGTCGGAGAATTTTGCTTAAGAATCTCCCAGCCATGTGAAAAACAGACACACAAAAAAAGGAAAAGTAGGTAAGGTTGAGCATTCAAGATAGACCTGAGTCAGGAGACAAGCTTGTTTGAGAGAATTAAAATCACAGTTTGTTCAATGTAACCAGACAGTGAGTATGTAGTCTTTGGCTATTTATAACCCACAAATAAGGCAAGCAGACAGCTAATATAGCCAGGAGCCAGCAGTAACAGAGCAATGCAGCTTTATTAGCAAGCCTAGGTGGACATGTCATTTGATATATCCATGTGTGAAAGTATTTTTATCATCTCTATGTTGAAAAAGGTCACAGTAGCTTTAAATACGAAATTACATAAAATTAAGCCTTACTGAAGATAGCTGGATCCCTCAGGCACTGAGGGAGTCTCTTGGTGGCTTAAACAATAGTTGTAGAGAGAAGTGGGCTAACCCCAGGGGACTTCAGTCTATATGGAAAAAATCCAACATAGCTTTACAAAAGTTAGGAAAAGAAGCATCGTTTAGATGCATATGGTAATTATCAAGCAATAGAGAATAATAGCTTCTTAATTATAAACTCCTGCATGCAGACTTTCTAGCATATGAACTGAAAAGATTAAAATATTACAATCAAAATAATTAGATTGGATGGTGATATCTCGGTTCTGTTGACCAGTTGATCCCACCAGCTGGGCAATTAGCCAACATTAATCAGCTAAGCTTCAACAGAGGTATTAGTTGGTTTAGTACACCTGTATTTATGCCTCGCAGAAACAGCTTTGTACAGTAAAAACAAACCAAAATGATTTGCCCCAGTGGATGACAATACAGGTATTTCAGTTTAATCTTTGCTGCGCTGAGTTTCCTGCCTGGAAATATTGGCTGTGACGTGCTGTGATGTGCTGTTCTGCTGAAGCCCCAAAGAGGCTGTGAGAGTCCCTGGGTCGGCTACTCCTGCCATCCCTGGAGAAAAATTATCCATCCCAGGAGAGCTTCACTTCCCAGGAGGGCCTTAACAGCATCAGCACACTCATCTTTCTCTTTCCAAGCAGAAAAATTCCATACTTTTTCAAAAAAATTTATTTATTTTGGCAGGTTTGTCTTCAGTTAACCACTTTTTTTATTTTTTGAAAAGCCCATGTTTTTTTTCTGTTATTCTTGACATTTTTCATTAGAAGAAAAAAAAAATCAGTGAAAAGATTTAACCAGAGTGACATCTATTTTTTAAAACAGAAAAAAAAGTCAGTTTTTTCTCTTAAACGTTTACAGTCTAAAATTTTCAATAAATGCAAAACAAGGTAAAAAAGATAAATATGTAGTAACTTTGGGTTTTCTTTGAAAGTACAGCAATAGCTATAATCATGATACAGGTAACTCTGCCTGTGGAATGATTTCCTTGTGTGTGTGAACATGTGGCTGATGGGACCAACTGGGAAGGGACAAGGCAAGCACCCTTAAAGGTACTGATCCTTCCAGCCATTTCTTATTGCTTACTCATCCCTACACTCAGTAATATTTTCCTTGTGATAATTTCATAATTCTGCAAAAGTCAGATACCATTAGCCATGGTTTAGCCTGCCTCTCCGTTATACTTTATTCAAGCAGCCTGTTAGCTTCTGCTGCTGTCTCCATAAAGAATTTATTTTCCTGCAGGGAAGACATCTATTATCATTATTATTATAAATACAAGGCAAACAATTGCCTCCAAAAAATTCTCCTCACTATTTTTTTGGGCCTGAAATACCTTTACTGCAATGTATTTTCTTTGCAGGTGTCAGTGACGAGACAGTTTTCTCAAGAACCAAGTCAGCATTAACGGATTGGTGTATATTTTAAAATAACTGGAATGACCTCAATGTTCTGTGTGCAGCTTTATATTCAAGTTGCAAAGAGTTCTTGATGGAGATCACAAAAAGTATATGACTAACAATTCGTTAACATTTTATTTCTTCTCTAAAATGTGTTCCTCAAATATCCTCTATCTCCACACGGTGGAGCGGAAAGCCAAGGAGCATGGAAACGTGAGGCCAAGTAGCACATCCCCATAATATGCTATTTTGCTGTTTGATTTTTGTGTTCGTATGAACTCATGTAGGGTGGATGTGGTAAAGAAAGATGATGAACCAACCCATACTGAACTCTCTTTCTTACCCTGTCTGCTAACTGTGCCTGTCCAGGGTCCTTTAGAATAGGTCCCAAATTATTGTTGATAATGTTTGAAATTTGAATGGAAGCACCATCAGAAAAGTAAGCAAACCACAATGTTTGTGGGGTAATTGTGGCAGCCTGTTGCCTCATTTGAGCAAAATACAAGGGGATGAAGAAGCTCGGAAGAAGAGCAGAGAAACCTTGATCGTTCTGTCATGGAGAAGTCCCTTGGGTACAAGTGAGGTACTGCAGGATCACAGATCAATCATTCTGTAGCTCTTTGTGTAAATTCACATCACATGTATTTTAAGGATAGAGTCAATTAATTTCTTCTTGTTATTGTATTTAGGTTTTTGCACTAATGGGTCTCCTCACCATTGCCTATTGAAAGGCTCTATTCCCAAATACTCGTATGTTAAGTGTTTAGATTGGTAAGTGCCAGCGTTTGAACTCATCTTACACTGTAAGAATATAACCTTGATATTGCTGCTGGTGCTGCTAAGAGAGAGCGGAGAACTTTAGGTTGGAAGGCCAAAATTTTATGTTCTTTCATTTCCCCTTGTCCTTCCTACAGGCTGACGCCAAAAGTCGATCAGCTTGTGAACACAGTCCTTTCTTATGAGACTCTGTGCTCTTCACCCTCTTCTACAACTCTTCTCATGTCATCAGTATTAGGGAAAACTGTAGTGATTGTAAAATTGCAAGAAGATAGATTTCAGCCATCAAAGCATAATCTTTCTCTATTCCTTACAGAGAAACCCAGAAGAGTCCAAAGCCCAGTGAAGAACATGTAATTCTTATATCCATCGCAGATTTCAATCTTAGTTCTGTTGAGGAACATCAGAGGGTTTTTGATATTTTTAATTGTTCCTAGGAGAAAAGTTTTCAGAATCTTAAAAAGTCTGTTTGAATGACAAAATAGTTTTCAATTTAGATGATGTAAATGAAAGAGTTTTCTGTTCGTTGAAGAGAAATCAGTTTTACCCTCCAGAAAAAAAGCATTTCAGCCTACATGGGTTTTGCAAGACTTGCCAAATACACAAGGATGTTAGTCTTAAAAATTTAGGCAATAATGCAAAGAATGAGTGCAAAACAAGCCGTTTACACCTTGGAGTAAAATGTGATTACCCATTTTAACGTTTCATTAAACATCTGAAAGTGCCTATTTACAGTTACTTTTCCTAAAACAGCAGCCATCTGTTTCTGTAATCTGAATTAATCTTGCTTACCATTTGTCATCTTAAAAGCAGGAATAAACCCAGGATACATTCTTCAGATCACAACAATCTTTCGAATTACTATCATTTTCAGTGTTTTTAGAATGATGACATTCAAATTTGTTCAGCTTCTTTCTCTTTTTGGAATAACTGATATAGTTCTGCAGGAAAATATTTATTCCCTTGGTTAAGGACAGTGTTGATACCTTCTTTAATTTATGTCGCTATTTTGTCAATCGCAAACCATAATATTTCCAACATACAAGGAGTGGTTGCTATACACCGTGCTGCTTAAGCAGGCATGAAAATAAACTCATTCATTCAGAGGGAAAAGAAGAGGTGGGGCTGGAAGAACATTTCCAGCTCTCTGAGCCAAATATTATTTTGCCAAGGCCAAAAAAGTAGCCCTTCCTCCCAAACAGAAGTGGCCCCCTTGTGCATTGCCCACTAGTACTTGTCAGAAGAAATTGTGTATTATGTATTTAGGAGACAAGAACAACTAACCAATTACAAACAGCTCAGGCTAATTTTAACTCTGTTAAACAGAATTAATTAGTCTACCTCAGAAAAATACAAGTCACCAGCTTAGTAAATTTTTTTCAAAGCTTTTCGTAAGTTTGTAAGAGGAAAAAATTCCAGAAGGGCAATCCATAGCTGCAGATGTAGATGCCTAAAACATGAAGAAAATAATTTATTTCTCTGTGCCTTTGACATTTTTCCTGGGTGAGAAAGATATTTAAGCTTCACAGCACAAGTATCAAGACTGCAGGATCTACATATTTCTGTGATAGACTCATTGTGTATTTCACTCAGTGAGATGAAGCAGAGGAACCAGGACAGTCTTTTTGGCCCATTCGTTATGTATGCTTGGTAATCTTTTTGAAGAGCAACAGTTTGTCTGCTTTAAGTCTAAAAATTCCCCTGCATGTACTGTCGGGAGATTTTTGCTGCTTTGCCCTGTCGATTCAAGAGATATGAGAAATCCATCTACTTGCAGAGCAGAACTGAGTGGTGTAAGCAAGGAAAAAGGGTAAGAAAAAAGGCACACAATCCTTTTTTTTTAAATCTCAGGTACTTCCTCAGCTACAAACTTACCAGAATCAGATACGCTGATTCTGCTACACAGATAAACCAAAAAAGATTGAATACTAGGCTTATTTGCAGCCTGGATCAACCTGTAGGTTTCTGTTGCAGAAAAACAATGCACCATTCTTGGAGCGTCCTTATTCCTGGGAGTAAGACTGTGGTGATTTCGTGGCGGGGGAACCAGAGGAATAATTTTGTGCAATATTTACGTGGGACTAGAAGGATCTAGGCATTAAAATCTTCTTCAGGCTGTGCCAGATTCCTGGACTGTTGGTCTCTACACTCTGCAACTTCTCTGGAGTCAGATGAAAAGCACCAGAGATGCAGTGGCTTGTGCACATCACAGCTCACTACTCTTCCAGACTTGAAACAAGGAAGATGGGGACAAGGTTATTTGCACCCCAGAAATCTGAGTGCCGTATGGAAGAGCTGGGCTCTCATCCAAAGAGATTGAAACAGGACCCTCCAGATGAAAAAGAGGGCAGCAGCTCCTCTGAACTGAGGAAACTGCACAAAGGAATGGTCTAGACCACATCCGGTGGTGTGGAGCATCCCACAGACCACCGCTGGGCTGCGCAGTGAGAGCCTGGACCACAGTTGGGTTGGTTATTGCCTCCTCCTTCCCACCGATCTGCACCAGCCCCGTTGAGAACTGCGAACACAAGGTAGGGTCCCCAGAACACGAGTGGGACAGAGAGGCAGGTGCCCAAACCCTCAGTGTCTTCTGGGGACTCCTAAGAAGAATTCCTTACTGTGAAGCCCAGTTGTACACATTGTTTTCTCCTCCCTGCCACCTTTGCTCCCAACAAGTCTTCAGAAACACTTTCTGGGGAAATAGTTATGAAAATACATAGTGTTACACAGAGTTAGCAGAGTTTCTTTCTTGCCAAAAAATTCTGATAAATAGAAAAAGTCACTTGCACAGAAGACTGTGTAGGAAGAATTGCAAAGTTAGCCTGGAGGAAAATGCTATTTTAATTCAGGTGAGCAGGTACAGATATTTCTACAAACTGCACACAGCTGGCATTGTGCTTGTATGTACACGTACATATACATGCTTTTATATACATATAAACAAATAAAATGTGCCAATGCCAGCCCTCGAGTACACTGAGGACCACTGTGTCAAAAATGTCCCCTTGAAACAGAACACAAGGCTGTTGAGAATCAACAGTAACAGCTCTTGGTGAAGGTCCTGAATATAGGGTTTGGTTCCTGTTTCTGATCACTGCTATGGCAAAGGATTTTTTTTTTTTTTTTAAAAACAAGGTTTCCTAAAAATCTTTGTCTATGCCCCTATGTGGAACTCTTCTGAGCCAGGAATCTCTCAAAATTGGCAGTACCTACTATGATGAGGATTTGATTTCAGCCATTCCTCTGCTAAAATCAGTACCCCTGAGATAGCGTCCTATAATCCTCAGATTTCTAGGAATCCAAGACAACTGGGGAGATATTTTTTCCTTTGGGAAATCTATTGGACTGAAGCTTTAAGAAATGGTGTAGCCACCAGTATTGCTTCTGTTTTCATGGGTGCATGTGTATTGTGTTAATAAGAAATAAAATTAGTAGTAGCGCATGAACCCCAGGGATGTGTGACTTGTCACAGCAATGAAGAAAAATCTAAGGGAGCCTTCTGAGAAAGAGTAACATCTTCTGGAAGAGCCTGTGGGAGCCTCCTCACAAACACCATTGGTAGTGGGTGTCTCCTGGACTCACACAGTCAAAAGCGATGTGTGACGGTCTGGAGGATCTCCAGTCTTCCCAGGAAGACATTTTGTCCCAGAAATACATATGAAATAAAGTTTGATACCAAAACTATTTGCAGCAGCAATGAAAAAATATATGTGGTAAAAAGCCATTCCAAATAATTCTCCCAAACTCAACCACAGACAAAGCTAGTAACTAGAAGCGATTTATAGGGAACTAAAAACATAATGAGAAAAGGGGGATAAAATGTATTTCAAACAGAACAATATAATGTTATTGGCAACACAATGGCATACAAGCCTCTGGAGGTGTCATGCTGTCTCCTTTGATTAAAAGCTTGCACAGAAACATGGTTATTAATTTAGAAAGACTGTTTATATCTTCTGTCTCTCTAGAATATTATTAATTGGCGTATGCAAAATTAGGTCTTTGGAGCTCTTGCAAAATATTGAAAGCAGCAAGTCTTTATGCAGAAGGATAAAGCAGGGATTTCATAGGATTTGGGAGAAGTAATTACCTTCTGTTGCTTGCAAATGTATTTATGTACATGAAGAACTTCCCCACAGAAGTGGACATAGTTACCTTTCTTTGTTTTTCTTACTAATATTTCCTGAGGGAAGGTTAGCAAGATAGTCAAATTAATTCTACAGAAGAAACCCTTTCGCTGTTGTGAGCAACATGAAACTCTGAATTAGCTATCTTGTATCCTTAGGTTATATGACTTCAGCATCAATAGAGAGAAGCAGCTTCAGAGAGGATGTCAACCCACCCAAAGAAAGGGCATAGCTGAAAAAAAAAAAAATCTACAACAATTTCCTTCCTTCAGCTGGCTATAGAGCCAAATTCTGCTTGGGATGGGATCCATGATGGGTTTTATTTCTAGGTCTTCGGTGGTGTGGGAATAGAGAAACTGGTTTACTGGTTTACTCCTTTTAGGGAGTCAGAAACAAGCACCCACCATCTCTTTATCTTTTAAAATTTTAATCCAAAAACCATCCCACACGCATATCTTGGTACTTTGAAGAGATTCAAATCTTGGGCTTAAGAGCAGAAGGAAAAAACAGAAAACATCACATGGGTTATGCCATGGAGCTGATGTACTCTGGCTCTATGTAAAGTCATTCAAGTCTGACCCAGAGTCTTAACCTGGTCTGTAAATGGTTAATGGAGGAAGAACCTGCTGACCAGAGTCATTAGGCAAATTAGTGAGGTTGACAAATATTTGAACATCAAGCTTCTAATCCTTCCTCTTAGGAAGAGAGCAACATTCTCAGTACAAGAGAACATAGGGATCTTCTTTGACACTGCTGCCCACCATCCCCAACACTAGCCATGAGAACTGACCAGAGGTCTGCAATTCTTCCTCCTCCTCCTCCTTCATAAGTGCTACTTAACAAGTGCCACATAAATGTTAAAATGATTGAAATACCAGTCTAGAAATCGAAGAAGCATGTCACTGAAATCAGGAAGCTTTAAAAAGAAGTTGGCGTCACCTTGTCATAATCACAATTAAATTATGCCTTAATTTTCACAGGACTTTCTTAATGAAGCCTCAAACTGTCAAGCTCTGCAACTCAGTGAAAGTGATGGCGTTTTCCCATTAACAGTATGAATAAGGGTTAAAATATTAAGACACTGAATGCGCAGCTGATCCTGAGCAGAAAAGCAATAGATGGAAGCACGATGTGTGCTCAACTTCTAGCTAAAATCATTACACTGAAACTAAAGTAGCTCAGGGAGTGCCCATTGCCCAAATCCAATTTTCATACCAATGTGTTGCTGAGAGTACAAATTACTGAAAATTTGCCAATCCAAAGCTAATATTCGGAAAAGCCTTTCCAGTAAAAGTGAAAACAGCCTTTCAGTCAGCAGTGCTGCTCTTCCAATAACACATATATGAAATAAAACCCATATGACTTCAAGAAATAAAACAAAACATGAAGAAAACACAGCTGTAAGAACACTGGTAAGAGGAACTGTATTCTAAAGCTGCATGCATGTAAGGAAACCCTTTCTGAATGCTTACTCCCCAGCTGAATAACAAGCAAAATAAATCTTCATGCATAGTCAATGACTGACTGATTTCTTTGTGGGAAGAAAGCCAGGTGGTTGAATTTTACCAATGGAATTGGGAGAGGTAGGATTGTTGTGGACCCAGAAATCTCAGCAAAGCCTAAAGTTTATCTGCTGAAGTTACTTTCCCCCACCTAATAATTTCACATCCCAGGCTTATGGGACATGTTCACCTGTCTCCTTTTCTGCCATATTTCTTCCTGTCTAATCCCACGGAAGATGATTTGTCTGCTCGTTTCTCAGGTATCTCCCAGGTGGAAAGGCTATGCTGGTGGTGTGCCATGGGATGTGCCCTTCCCCTCCACCTCCACCTCTGCCTCACCAGGCTTTGGTGGAGCTCTCTCCTGAGGTCATGAACTTATTGCTTTTCATATTAAGAAGCGATTAACTCCCTAAATGTGATATACCAATGCATAACTATGTCAAACCTCCTGGAGCATGTGTATGTCTCCCAGCTCCATCCAGAGCTTTCACTAAGATCCATAAATGATGTTATGAAAACAGAGTTTAGTGCCTTTTTTTTGTATTAATCCTTAGAAGTGAGATCAACTGCAATCAGGTGGCCAACATCATCAATTCCAGTAACAGAAGCGCAAGATGTAAGTGAATAAGAAAAAAAAAAACAGGTTATGGCCAACATCATCAATTCCAGTAACAGAAGCACAAGATGTCAGTGAATAAGAAAAAAAAAAACAGGTTCGAGAAAGTTTGGAGCATAAACTACATGTTTTCCATCATCAGGTCTTGATGATTTACCTGCTGGAGACCTTAAAAAAAGAACCAAATATTGCTGATGATGTGCTGTGGCAGATTGGTTAGTGCAAAGGTGGAATCTCCCTGATTAAGGACCATTTGGAAAATATCTGTAAGAAGGGCTACTGGTGCTGCAGGGCTGGGAGATGAGATGCATAGTCCCTTGAGACACTTTCCAGAGCAGTAAGTTTATGTTGCATGGTGAACAGTTGTGTGAGGATATTTTAGGCTGTATTTGAGATGTCATTCGTAGATCAAGGGTGGAAGGATGGATCTAGGAATAGGGCTTGAACGAGGAATATGGTTATAAAACGGCATTACCTAGCTCTTGAATAAAAAGGTAGATGTCTTGAAAGACAAATTCATTGAAAATCTGATAAAACACAGTGGATGCATATGCAAAAAAAAAGGCTTTAAAGTGTTTCAAATCAGTAAGCGTGAGTGAATATTTCTTCTTTTGCTCTTGCCTGTTTCTTTGGCCAATTCAGATGGGAATTCCAGTTGGTTCCATGCAGGTGCTCCAGTACCAACATAGCCTGAAATTACTCATCATGGCATTTTATTGAGGTGTTGTTAGGCATGATATCTGTTGAGAAGGAGAGTTTATGTGGAAAATTATTGGGAAATCAAGGAGTTCAATGTTAAAGGAAGTCTTATTTCTATCAGTGCAGGTTAATTGCTGAGAGTGAATTTGGGGCTTTATGAAACAGGAAAAATCATTTCTGCCTCAAGAAATATGCATGTTAACTGTATATTTTTTTGAATATTTTAATATTCTGGCTGATGCATTTGATCAAAATAGCTACAAACTTCTCTTTAATATGGTAGTTGATAATCTGGCTATTGGTAGTTTGTGGCTGATAGAGGAAGAGTAAAGAAGATTGTTTCAGATGTGGACTGTTTCCAAACATGATTTAAAGGATATCCTGGGATTTATCATGTTCAGATGGTCCCAGTTCAAATGTTTTTTTTTCCAGGTAGACAGAAAATGTGGATGAATTGCCATCCTTGTGTACTGGCCCTGGACTTGGAGTAGGGGGCACTGGGTGTTGGGGTTTTTTTACCCCTTGGCTCTCAGGAAAAATATCTCTGCTGGCTCTCACATGTGCTGCCACCAGATTTACACAGATGTGACTGTCTGCAATTTGGTAAACATTTCTTCTGATGATGCCCCAGAAAGAAAATCTAGTTCACTCCCTCCAGGCTACACAGAGCTAACTGGAATGGAAAAGAGTAAGCAACTAAGTGGAAAAGAGCCATCCGAGGCAAAAGAGCGTATGGCATCCCCAGCCTGCTAGAAGAGCAGAGTGAAATGCAAGAAAGGCTCTCCTGAAACTGTCGGAGAAGAGGGCA
Organism: Apaloderma vittatum; assembly: GCF_000703405.1. NCBI lineage: Eukaryota > Metazoa > Chordata > Aves > Trogoniformes > Trogonidae > Apaloderma > Apaloderma vittatum. The sequence goes on along the minus strand of NW_009717488.1, from coordinate 123 downwards.
GTCAGCTGAGCTTGTTAAACGCACATTTTCTGATGAATAAATATTGTGCCTGTAGTTAGAAGAGGTAATTTTTCCAAGGGAATGCTCTCTTCCCCAAACACAGCCCAGCAAACAGGAGCAAGA
>NW_009717487.1:0-806 GCF_000703405.1 Apaloderma vittatum | reverse complement strand
CTTTGAGATCTTTGATGTAAGGAGCAATGATTTGGTGCTCCACTCAGGAGAGACTTTGAGATCTTTGATGTAAGGAGCAATGATTTGGTGCTCCACTCAGGAGAGAGTCAGGAGGGTTCATGCGGACTCAGGAACATACTTCTTTTTAAGACGATTCGGTAGTATAACCTCCTCATTTGCAGGTGTCTAGAAATCCTCCGTCTGTCACAGTAGCACCCTCAAATGACTCTACTAACCAACCCTTGGATGTTCACATTGTCAAAGAGAGAGGAGAAAGCTCTGCTTTCTGACAAGTGCTCTCCAAGGCCCTGGAGCTTGCAAAGAGCTTAGACCTTGCAAAGGAAGAGACAGCTCTCAGACTAAGGCTCACAGAGATGTGGGCCAAAGATGTGGATGCTCTTGGAAGAGCCAAGGAAAGGGTAGTGCTGTGGGTTAGTTCACAGCATGCTTCCTGTGCTGTGAATGCAGTGATGATGCTGGGACTTCTGTGCCAGAGCAGAGAAACTCCCAGACCTTTGATCTGAGGGCAAAGATATTCTTGGGTTTCCACTTGCTGGGAGGCCAGAGAGCTGAGACACCTACACGGTGCTGCAGCTAAGGTTACTGAAGGATTTGCTTTTGAGTAGCACAGAAGAAGCGAATTGTGACTTGACTGCAAAAGCAATAATCATAAAATCCTTTGATGACAGTAAGGTTTACAATGGAATCCTGTTAAAGAAACACCTGCTGTTCCACTGTGATTAGGAGTGGTGTTTCAGCTGGGGAACATTAAAATGCAATGCTAGCAAAACCCTGTAGTGCTTGCC
>NW_009717486.1:149045-176008 GCF_000703405.1 Apaloderma vittatum | reverse complement strand
AACGATCGACTTCCCCAGTGAACTTATGAATTAATGTGGAAGCGCTTAAAGAACTTGCCTGTCGTCCAAGGTTTTTTGGAAAGAGCTGTCACGCTTCTGAGCACACGAGCTGTCTGTAGGGCTGTAGAGTTCGTTCGTGACCCCCGTGCTTTTTGATTTAACAGAAGATAATTCTGCTTACAGACCTGATAACTCGAAACGTGGCTAGATTTCAAAGCCAAAAGCACTGGATTGCACCTCACTTTGTAAAAGCAGGACAGCAAACCCAGTTCATGTCACCGCGTTTACTTTTTGTTATTTACTTCTGTTAGGTACACTTATTTGGTTTAACTTTAAGTCAGCTATTTTTGGCTCAGTTCTCGGATGGCTTTTTTAAGAGCACCAGTGAAGTGGACACTTAAAACTTACCTGACTTTTTTTGTTGAGTAGAATACTAGTTAGAAACTTTATTTAATCTGTGCAAGGCTTTTCACAGTTTTTACCCGGAGGTAGTGGTAAAATTAAGGCAACATATAAGTGCTCCCACCTTGCGTTCCTTTCGAGGAGTATAGTGCAGCAGAGCTTTCAGCTGATCAGCTTGAGAACTGCGGGGGTTTTTGTTTCACTGAAAACTAGGATAGAATGTATGTGGGGAAGATGTTAAATTTGTAACATAAGAGGCATTGAAAAGTTACTGAAAGTTACAATTGTTTAAAAGCGTGACAGAAAGCCAGAGTCCTGAATAACTTGAAGCCTGCTTGTGTTAAAAGTGACTATATATGTATGTCTTACAAAAATGTAACCAAATAGGATGTCTTATTTTGGTTTATGGTGTTGATGGAAACAAACTTGTTTATGTTTATACTACCTTTACTGTTTTCTAGTAAAAGTAACTAGGAAGACTTCTTGAAAATACCTACAGGGAAGCGATGTAAAAATCACACTAGAAAGTGCTTGTTTTGGAAGCTGCGGACACAAGTTTGAATTTCACTTTAGCAGAGGAAAGCATTTTGAAAGAAATACATAATTTAAAAAATCAAAGTGAAATGAGTTCAAAATTGGATTGAACAGGACAACTATTGCCGTTGCATGTTCAGTTATTCTAGAGTCACTAGAGTAGACTTTTATTGTTACATTTAGGGATAAATAGTACATTATGTTAATATTTCACTGCTTATGCAGTCATGTGTGTTTGTCTCTTGAGGGGATGATTACAGTGCAGTAGCAATATGGATCAGAGTAAAGATTTGTTGGTTGAATCAGATACCTTCTGAAAGGTAGTTTTGCCCCGAGATAAAGTGTCTAGCCTCTGATGATATTATTGAGTGAATGTGTTGAATGGGAATGTAATTTTTTTCATTCTGGACATGATGTTGCCAAATGGTGTATACAACTGCAATAAACAGGGATTTACCTCTGAGGAAGAAAAGGGATGGGATTTAGGTGAGTTTTAAGATGCGGTGGTGTGAGCGGACAGCCAGATTTATCAATTACAGACATGGGTTTGCGAGGGTATAACAAGACTGATCAGGGTAAGGCTTCTTCTGTTCTATTATGAATTTTGCTGTCCTTAATTTTGAATGAGGAATTGGTTCTACTGAGGCTAGCAATATCTTTAGGTACTCGGAGCACAACCTTACTCGTACTCATCCCTATTTTCCTCACTGTGCAATTAAGACAAAGGTATCTTTGGGACTCATAAGAGAACCACATTACTTGTCCCAGTGTTATCACTGAGTTTGTATACAAAGCTTGTTGGAGTTTGCTGGGGAGGCTTTCTCAGTTCAGCTTCATAACTTATAATTCATCGAGTTTCAGCTGAGTGACGGCGATGAATCAACCTGCACTCTGTCAGTTTGTTGTGTATAACTCGAGGAACTCTACAGTGAGCTGAGAGGAGCGTGTCTCTGTTCCCGAACTTATTTCGCACATCAGGTGGAGTGCTGAACAAGGGCTTGGTGGGAGAGAGTGTGCAGCTATGTATAATAAAGGATTTATTTTTAGTTCCTAGCAGTTGAAATTAGGCAAGTCATTGGGAAAAAGTCTAGGGGAGTGATTTTTATGTGACAGACTAAAAACGGTTCTAGATGACAGGGAGCTGGGAAAACTGAAGTCATTGTTTTGGAGGAAGGGAGACTCTAGAAGAACGTGGAAGTTTGTTAATCCGTGCTCTCCCTATGAAAGTAGAAGGTGGCCTGATACCTGATGCCACAGTGGTTTGGTGGAGTTTTGTGATGTGGGGTTTTTTTTTGTTTGTTTGTTTTTTTCCTAATTTTTTGCTGGCTTGAGGATTGGAGGTAGGAATGAGTGCCTGGTGTTTTTGTCATTATTTTTGTTTAAAATGAAATGGGCAGAAAAAAAATATGTTTTGGCAAACAATCAACTGATCTCGTGCCAGCCCTGAGAATAGTCTGGCATGAGAAGGCAGTGAGCAGTTACGTTCTTAAGTGGGTTTGGCAATGTGCTTGTTTTGTTTGTTTAAAAGTCTGCTTGTTATACTAGGGCTAAATTAAGGTTGTCAAGGAGATTGCTGGGATTCCTGTGTTTGTTAATTCTGAACTTCAGTGTTATTTGTTCCCCGTAACACTCTGGTATCACATTGGAAGTATATCATTCTTTTGGATACCTAGGAAATTGGTAAGTGCTCAAGAGCCTCAGATCTGATTTGAAATGGCTTTTGTAGCTTAGGTGAACGCAGAATCTTTTTAACTGAGAAGCTGAAGCCAGGCTTTGTATGTAAGTTCGTGGAGGAAGAATAGTAGGTAGATATCATAAAAAGGAGCAGGAGAGGTCACTGGGGAGGTGACTGAGTGTAAGGGGAAGAATATTTTGAAGGATGATTACGTGTTGGTTGACCAGAGGCACTGGAATCACTGTCCTCAAGACCTGGAAACCTGGAAGCAAAGCATTTAGCAGGCTGATTTGCATCTGATGTTGACCCTGCTCTTTTGGGCAGGAGTTTGGGCTAATCTGAGAAAGGAATTAAACCCTTTCAAACGTTTGTGATTACGTGAATCGGTACTTCGGAAGAGGTGTTATAACAGGATTTGTGGTGCTTCCTGGCTGTTAGAACACTGGCTAACTAGAAGTTAAATAGCCAATTTGTTTTTTGGTGATTTTTATTTAAAGTTAATAATATATTGTGTTGGTTTGGTATTAGCATAAGTGGAAATATTTGTGGCATGTAGTGGCTAGTGCCACCCTAAAAGTATGCTCCATTACCCCCGGGTTCACTTCAGGTTTGTGTGATAGTTGTTCAGTGATAGATACTCCACCTAACTACAGACTAAATTTCTGAAGGGGCTTTTTTTTCTGAGTGTGATGCTGTCTTTAAAAGCTGATTTGCAGAAAGATCTTGTATAACATAAACTCTCTCCTACCCATGAGAGTTTGTTTATTATTTAACTGGAGACCAAGTGGATTTTGTGATTCATCCAACAAGGAGTAACTCACACTGTTTTAAAAGCAGAAGTTGTTTATGGGTAGTACGTGAAGTCTTTTAAACCCCATGAGCTTTGGGATGAATCAAAATCTATGAACTCAACGTTCTGACTAATGTGTCATAAAGTAGCGTCAAACAGAGGAATAAAAGCTTTTACTGATCAGCTCTAAACCAGAAGTAAACTGAGCGTGTGAGGTCTCTCAGCTGTGTGGCCACACCCATGTGGGTGCAGGAGTTGCGAAGTGCTTTCACCTCTGTGTCAGCAGCATCCGTCACTGTCAGCCGGGCTGTGAGTGAGAAGACCTACGTCCCACCAGCACCTTTGACTCGGAGGGTGGTTTGATGTCATTCTTCTGCAGAGAGATAATGTGCTCTTTACACACGGCTTGTCTGCGTGTTTGTGTACTGCATACGTGAACTGTGAGTCAGGCTGGGCAGAGGATTTTGAGTAGAATGTATTGCATTTGAGATCGTGGTGTCTCAAATCATGAATAAAATCACCTTATGCCTGCAGAGGATTCTTACTTCAAGCAGACGCTTGGGGAAAAAGTGAACTGAAATGTTTGCATTTTAGAAGACTCTTGGCCTTACTAGGTCAAAGCCAAGTGAAAGCCAACTTCAGCAAGTGAAGTTAGTTAAGGTGTGTCCTGGTTTGAGCTAAACAGAGCCTTTACTGGAGAGTAAAATTCATATTTTGTTCTGTTAAAAATGAAAATTTTATTCTGTTGCAGTAAAGTATACTGATCAGGCATTACTTCTAGTATGGTAAAGCAGGGCATGACTGGTGCTGATGCTTTGGTAGATGCTTTAGTTTTTAATGTGAATTGATATTGACACCATTTAAATGAGGTGATAAATAACAGTGATAGGCTTATCTGCTTGTGGTAATTAAACTTCCTGAACTAAGACTGTAACTGTAGAGCTGTTCTGTGCTGTACAGGAAGCTTTGCAAACAGAGTGGATTCCGCCAAGGCAATGTGAAAGACTTTCAGGGAGAACTGACAGTGTGCAGAGCAAATAGAAGTGATGTTTTCTGAGATTTTAAGCACTCTGGTGCTGAATATTCAAGTTACTGAGGATGATCTTTTGCCTTTGTGTTACAAATAGTCTGTAAAGCATGCTTAATGATACTGTAGTTGCTGGTGACCCCTGGAAGGAAAAGATAGGCTTCAAAATGTTGGGTGGGTTACAACATGACTTGTCTTTTCTGCATCAGTTGCAGTACTTTAGAGGTAAGCAATAATTGCTAATAACTTTCCTCTAATTTTTTACACCCATGCCCAATTTCAGAGGTCAAGTAGATGAAGAGGTGGCAGTTGCAGCTGAAGCAACTGACAATTTCAGTTGGTTATTCATCAGTTTACTTGTTCAGCCTTTAAAACCACAAGAAGTTAGGAAATTACTAAAATGAATGTTTTTATGCAGTTCCTTACAACTTGCATATCACGCTCATTCTTTCCATTCAGTATTTTTAAAATAATTTCATGACTTTATTTTGGAGGAAATAAGCTTTTTGTTATAAAAGGCTGTGGTGGTAGAGCAGATAATTTTGAAGAGGAGATCAATAGCTGAAAGTCTTTCTTTAGTATTTGTGTAACAATTTATAAAGTTACCAATAGACAAAGACACCATGTCTCGAATGTTATGTTTGTTTCAAACTGATCTCGATGTTGTGAATCAAGTAGCTTTTCCTTGTAGTATTGGTGGAGTGAGCATCTCTAGGTTTATCAGTTCTGAGTGTAACTTCCTAATAGGTGGAAACTTGCCTAATAAAAATAGTACTAAGACAATCTGCAAAGCAAATATATTCTACTTGTTAACTGTTAATTCATTGCATGCGATAATTAAAACATTGGCTGTTTTGAGGGAGCACTGTTGGCTTAAGCAGTCTCCATACCCACTCTGGTGCTCTACTGACTTAAGTTTCTGTGTGGTAGTGGGACAGACAAGGTCGTGAAACTCAACTAGTCAAAACCTCTTCTTTGTTTTTTTGTTCTTCTTTGATTATTTGCTGAAACTACTAAGACTAGTGTCCTACTAAGAGTAGAAGTCCTCCTTTTTTATTGGTTTGTCTAAAGTTCATCCACTAGTACTATTACATGACGATTGTGTCTGCTTTTCAGCCGTCTTCTAATAGTAGCTGTTTAGGTGGACGTGATGTGAAAGCAGCACATTGTATGCATGTGAACAGATCTGAAAGTGGCAGTGAAATGGCAATTAAATGATGCTGTAACCTACATCATGCTATAAACCAAAAAGTCATCTGGTTTGTACCTCGGAAGTTCAATTTGGGAACAAGCACACACAAGCGAAGTGTTGTATCACTTGATGCAGCTACTGAAGGTCTTTGGTCCACCTGGGTGTGGTACTATTTGATCTTAAGGTGTAGTGCATGCTGTAATATCACCACACCTCTGTTATATAAAACAAAAATGTGCTTAAGAGTTTCTAATAGATATGGGCTCTTCGTGTGTAATCAGGAAACTATTTTTCTGTTCATTTTGGAGTGTTTTATAAGGTTCTTTTTGTCCTTTTAGTGATCCTCAGAGGAAATTATTGGAGACAAGATGGTATTGGAGGAAGTTCTGGGTATGCTCAATGTGATGCATATTTGTTGCTTCTGAGTGTTCTTTGCATAGTATTATCAGATATGGAGGACATCAAGGATGAGAAAATGTTTTTATTACTAAAAATATTTTTAATTTATGCTTTATAACAGTTAAGTATGTTTAAACTTTTTTGAAAGTGTAGGATGTAATTGTAAAAGTCACCAGCTGATTGAAAGTGTCCCAGTGCTTGCTACAGGACGATAGCCGGACAGGCAGCAAAGCAGCAACTAATTTTAGGTTACGTAGGCCAAGGGAATTGCAGTAGAGGTACTGGTGTGAAGGTACACAGGCCCATTTTCTTCTGTTTCTTTGTTCAAGGGTTAGCTAGTCAAATGTTAATGACTTTATCCTGTATGGGATCACATAAACAAAAATGCATCATAATGAATATTTAAGCTTGAAAGTGAGAAAAAATAACCACAGGCCTGAAATGTTCTTGAGGATGCCTTCTTATCACAACTAGTTAGTTGTGTATTTACAAATGATGGGTATAAATTCGTGTTGGTATCTCAGGGATGGTTGAACAAGACAAAATAACTTTGGCCAGGAAAAATATTATTTCTGCAGTCTATTATTCTGTCTTCATATGGTGACTGCTAATGATGGTTGTTAGAGTATGACCTTTAAAGATGCCTGTGTTGCTTTTTTTTTAATATTTGTTAATGAGTGTAGCTTTGTGAGGAACAAATACTAAGCCAACATGAGATTCATTAATTTCTAGACCCCTAACAACAGATACAAGTAGTTAGTTTTTGTACTGTTTAGAGTTTCTTGCTTCCCTGTCTGGATTTGGATTCCTCACGTTCTTCTGCTGTGAATTATTTTTATCCCTATAAAATTGAAGTAATTACTAAAATACTGTGGCTTCATAATGGAACAGTGCTGGATGTTTGCATTTGTAATTGTGTGAGTGCATGAGGAGATGAGACCTTGACAGTTATTCATAGTTAAGACATGCAGTGTTCCAGCTGCATTAGAACAGGGAAGTATTTGCATAAAGAAGAAGAAAGATGACAGCATATCAGGCTGAGCATATACACCGATACCATATGCATTTTAATTTTTGTGCCAGCCACAACCAAAAGTTTTAAACATAAAATCTGAAACTCAAAGGATAAACCCATGTCAGCTGGCCAAGTTCAAAAGTCAGCATGTGAACTCAAATTAGCTGAGATTCTTCAGTCTATGTCTGTCCCTCTTTGTAAGCAATTTCTGTCTAATTTTGTATACACTCAAATAAAATTTGTATGCAATAAGAATTGTTTTCATAATCATTAGAAGTCCTTGCTTATGAAATTCTTCACTACTCACAGATTGAATAAACTATTGAATAAGACAGATTAGTAGAAGGGAGTTTATAATCAGATGAGACACATATTGCAACCGAGACTTCAACACTGAAGCACCTCTTAACTGTTTTTGTCCTGGCTTTGGCTTTAAATACTTTAAATACAGTGCTTTGTTTTTATTATTGCTGCAAGTCTTAATTCCTGTAAAACCAGATTCTGCTTTCTTTTTGATTTCTAGTCTTATTATATAATGGAGTAGAAAGAGCAGTTGCTCCCAGGCAGTCCACTTTAGTAGAACTACTTTGATTCCTCCCTTCCGCTCCTCTATGGCAAGTGCATCTTGCACTGCTTTGTTCTCATCAACAGAGGAAAAAGCAAGGTGAGGAAACTCCTTTGGATTCAGCACACAATTTCTTGGCTGAGCTAGAAATACACCAGGCAAGGTCTGGTGCGGTCTCTCTGCCCATACATCATAGAATGTGTTGGGGTGGAAGGGAGCTTTAGGTGTCTTCTAGTCCAACCCTCTGGCGGCGAGCAGGGCCCCATCAAGCCTCCGTTCACTACTATTTGACTGTCTTCCGCCAGTGCAGTTTCATTTTTGCTCTCCAGTTTATTTACAGCTTGATGGAGGCGTTCCCACACTAGAAAGGTATGTGTTCATGGGTTACCTAAGCTCATGTCACACTTCAATATTATGATAACCTCTCTCTTTTTGCTTGCTTTCTCTTTAACTGAAGATAGCAGATTCTTCGTAACCTGTTACAAGCATCTGCAATCCCCTTGAATTCCTGTTAGTAATTAAAAATTTCACCTGTACTGAAGTCAAATGATACAATTGGCTTACTCATTTTTATGTATCGTCTAATTCCTCTCTATTCACGTGTAGCTTCATTTCCTACTTCCCTAAAGGACCGATAATGTTGTCAAGAAGCTGTTACAAACAGGAAAGAGGGGGAAAAAGAGCAGAAAGCCCTTGTATATATCATAGCAGCTATAAATTCAGTTTAACCCTATATGCTTTGACTATTGAGTTACATTATAGTCCATGCCTGCAGGAATTACTGTGTGTAGAATTTATGTTCTTCAAGAAAAAGCCATAGAAAAGGCCAAGTTCCTTGCTATGACAGCAGCATTGCTCATTTTACCAAGGTTTGGTGTCACATCATTTATTATTAGGGAAGAAAAAAGTAACATTGCCATCAACTTTTTTTTTTTAATGTAGGGATTAAATACTGCTCTGATCAAATTCTTGCTCTTTGTTAGGAAGTTTGTGTCTTGGTAGACAGACAACATTGTTCTAAGAAGTTGTTGACATGATCCCTGTGACCATATGTTCCCAGACTGCTGGGTACAGACAAAATGAATAATGTTCACCATTGGTTCTTGCTTCTTTGGCTTGCTGCAACCCTTCTACTGCCAGTTCTTTTGTGGACTGTGTTTCAGTTTGTTGGATTTTGTGATGAGTTTCTTGCTATTTAAAAAACAACCCAAACAAAGCAAATGCATGTCCTCACTTCCTCAAAGTCTATAAAAAGTGAAATACTCTATTTTTCAAGGAGCTGCCCAGTATCCAGTGAAGCTCTTTACAGTATAGACTTGCAATCTGCAACTTGCTGTGGATCTTCTGCTTTATTTTTAAGCATATCAATTCTTTCCCAACAGATGATTCTGCTGGTTTTATCCTCTTGTCCAATGGTAGCAGAGGAAAAATCAAATGGATTGTAACACTTATTTCAGTGTTTACTGTACCCCCAAGAGCAAGAGGTGTTCTACAAAACCAATAGCATGCTTGGTTAAGAATCTTTCCAAAACTATCTCTGCTTAGAGAAGGAAGAAAAGTACATAGAAACAGCCTGCCACTTGTATGTGGGTATTAGGCCGTATTTGCATGCACTGTGAAATAGGAATTGAGTAAGCAGGAATAATAAAAAAAAAAAAGGTGCAAAAGTACTGAAGAATTTTGTCGAACAATTTATACGGAAGAATTTTCTCAAATACTTTTCTCAAAGCAGTTCCTGCCTTGTTTTCTAGAATATTTTCAAAACAGCTCTCTCACTGTCAAGTTAACTGGTCATTGCTCATCTTGAAAGTAAAACACAGGTCTGAACAAAAGATTGATCCCAAGTTCAAAGCATGTAATTGTAGTTAAATGGGCTGCCTATCTATAAAAGGGTAAAACCAAACTAAGACCATACTTTGTTAAGAGTGAGGATGAACATTTTCACATTAAAAAGGTGTCTCTCTAGGAAATGAGATATAAAAGGAGGAAGCCTATTCTCAGTAGCCTTAATTGACCAAGCTCAGTACCTTTATAACAGCTTTCATTCAGGCTGAGCAGCTCCACAATGTATTTGAATGAAAAAGATCAGCGGCTTGCACTCAGGAGAGCCAGGAGCAAGGAAGGAAGATGAACAGAAATGTGATGCACATCAGGTACTGCTCTGTAGCAGAACTGGCTTTGTTCTGCTGCTGTGTTAAAGCAAAGAGCTCAATCCACTGCTTGTGTCTAAGCATAAAATTGAGATACAGTCTGCACTTACTGTGTCAGGAATTGTTTTGACATGGTTTTTCCAGTTTAACTGTTCCAGAATGTTTCAAAAACACTTCACAATAAAATTATACAAAAAAGCAAAAGCCAAGTTCCATAGAAACTCAAAACTCGCAAGACATACAATTGAATTTTACAAAGCGAGCAGCAGAAGTACAGAACTGAATATAGTGCTGACAGATATGTTTGGTGGCAGAAAGGCAACAGGCATGCAACCAGTACAGTAAGCATCTAAACCATCCATTTACTGCGTTAGGAACTGTTCTGTGTTCATTTTTCATTAAGTCACTCAAGTGACTAGTTTAGCAAGTCTATCTTCTCCAAACTACTTTCTAATTTTCCTCTAGGTGAACAGAATATGCTGATACTGACAAGCAGTCCTGCCTAACTCTGGTAAAATAGCAACCACTTGGACAGATGGCTTCTTGTCTAATAAAGTATTACGGGCACCTTTTACAGGCACCAAATATACACAGAATGGTACATGGGTATATCAAAAGATTTTTGAAATGATTCTTAATATACTTTTAATCTACTGGCTTTTTACCAAAGGACGCTTAGGAGATGCAGCTTTTGAAATAAGCTTTCTTATCTTGCAAAGCAGGAAACGTAGTTGGCATTCTGCTATCTGAATCCTATTTTTAAAAAATAATATATTCTTCAAGAAAGACCATTAAAATATCTGTTACCAAAATTACTAGGTGTGAAAGTGAAAATATCTGAGCTCAAAACAAATGCAGTGCTGGTCTGCAATGATCCCAAAAATAAAATATGTATGGCAACCGTGTATATGCTCAGCCTGATGATTCAGGTACATGAAGAGGTAGAATTCCCTTACTTAGTTTCCCCATTTACACTGCTGACAATTGGTGCAGTCCTGTGTGCTTTCTTCTTATTGTCAGATATGACTTCCTTCTTTTTATGTTCTAGTGCAATTGAGACACATGTGAGGTCTTCCTGGAGGTATCTGGAGAAACTTAGATCAACTTCTGTTGCTACGCTTATTTTATAGAAATTTGCCAAACTGCCCAGAATACTTTCAAGTGGCATATTCAGAATAAAAACGTAAGCTTAGAATTAAAATAAAAGGTTTGAAGTCTTTGTTGTAAGGGCAGCGTTTGCCATGTCTCTTAACCTTGGTCAAGGTCTTGATTAAATCTCTCTTAGAATATTCATGTTGAGGCTAGTAAGCTAGCATGCACTGCGTAAAAGTAGCATTGCAGTGCTTGTTTGCTGTGAAATTTATGAATGGAATTATGAATTGGCTCTTTCAAAAGTCTAGTTTGTAAAAGGTTTAACTAGCGAACTGGTGCTCAGTGGTTTTGAGTGAGGAATTTAAAAGCTCGAGAGCATCCTGAAGAGACACAGCTTGTCCATCTCTATTGACAAGTGTGCTGTGCTGTCACAAGACATTTTTCAAAGAAGCTCAAAGGAAAACCTGTCTTGCATGATCACTAGGTACCAAAATAAGAATTAGATCCTGGCTGTACTAAGAACTCGTCAGTTGTGTAGCATAATTGTTATAAAAGCCGCCGAGCCGGTGCGACTTTAGCGATGGTAACTTACCTGATACAGTTGGTGCAGAGACTTGATGGAAAATGTTTGGGCTCTAGCAGTAGCTCTGGAAGATGCCAAAGCATGCCTTCTTTGCTCATGCACCGGCTAAAGTGAAAACTGCCTCGTCTAACAGGCTTTCTGAAACTGTTTGTGCAGTAGTCTTAAGCTGATCTGACTGCCGACTTCCTGGTGCTACTCTTGCTCTTTTGCCTCACAACCAGCAATTTTTTTGGCTTAGATTGATGTGGAACTGCAGCTTTTGGAAGAAGCTTTTGATTTTTAAATAAAAACAATGTCAGTTGAATGGTCTTCCTCGATTCCTTTGTATCTTCAGCTACAAAACTGTTGAAATGAAGGCTGTGTTTGTTTACAGCTGTGTGTGTGTTGTTTGGTTTTTTCAACTTGTGAATCAATTTGCTTTTTGCTAAAGGCTTTTTTGAAGTCATCTGGAAAAATGCAATTTTTGGAACAGTCCATTGCTTTTGGAGTGTGATAATATTCTGCTGGTCAGGCAAAAATGAGGAGACCAATTGAGTTTGTCCCAACCTTCATTTTCAGCCAGACCAGATTGCTCCTTTGGGTCTATCTATTCCCCTTGTGCAGAGACTGCTTGAGGATGAAGTCGTGACGTTTGTGAGAGCAAGTGTTCGGGGTTATCGTGCCTGTTTTCCCCTTCCTTGTGTTTGGGACCAGTGCCGAGGCACTCCATCTCCCAGCACTATGATTAAAGTATTGGTGCCCTCTGGTGTTAATAATTACCAACCTGGGTGACCTTCTGGCTTTAGCGTAAGTTGTCGGACTTCTTTTTCTAGTGTTGCTCACTTCTGGGTGATCATTTTCTTGGGGAAAAAAAATGGAATAATTGGGGAAAGCCAAGCAGCTTCTTGGTTGAGAAGACAACTGCCATCCTCGACTCTAACATCACAGACTCTGCGCTGTCAGCATGAATAACTTTCCAGATTAATTTTGGCTGTGTGGCGCAAGGTGTTCACATACTCCTTGGTGTCACTTTGTAGTGCCTCAGCAAGTGCTTACCTTCATGTTCAGGTTGTAGATTAATCTGCAGTTCAGTACTTTAAATAATGCATATTTAAGGAGGTTCTGAATCGAAGAGATGCAAAGCAAACAACAGTTTCCCATGTCGTGTCATATAGACCAAACGCAACTGTGCAACAACAGTAACAAAGCTATTAATGGTGCTAACTTCAAGTACCTTGGATATACCAGATGGATTACAATGATCATTTCAAGTTCTTTTTGAAAGAATGGTGAATACTCCTTGAAGTGCCAGAAAAATTTTTGTAAACCAAACATTTTATGAATTCTATTTTTACTAATTTTATTATTAGTGCTAGGTATACTTTGTCATAGATAAAGGTCATGAAAGTCCTAAATGAATGTGTAGTTCTAGTTTCTGTACATCAGCTAATGTGACTCAAGTACCTTTTCACAATTTCCTGGGTACATTTTTACATTTAAGTACAAAATTGAATATGTTAACAGATAGTTAAATTGTCTAATGGAGACGTTACTCATTCTCTGTACTGTAGAACAGAGGTTGTAGGAGTGAATTCTATTTTGTGGCTGTAAGACCTAGGCTAGAGTTGCAGACAACTTTTTGTACTTTAGTTAATTATTTGGTTTAGTCCTTTGGTTAATCAGTTTTGGATTTTGGCTCTTTAAACTCCCTTGGTTCAGGTACTCACAGGGGAAGTTACTTGTTCCTTATTGTATGCAAATTTGCAGGTGTTTAAAAATCACTTATTGTTGAGCAAAGTTATACAATGTCTTGTGCGGGTGTTAGAATCCAAGTGGATTTTAGAAAACAGTTATATCACCTTACATTAAAACCAAGAAAGTCAAGAGAAGGTCAAGTATCTTTTTGTAACCCCTGGAAGATTAGTAAAGTTAATAGCAGTTGGAGCTGTTACCTGGAGTTGTAGCCTGTGTGCAGGAGCGGGTGTTGCCGCACACCAGGATTTACCTGAGCAGTGTGCAGTGAGTGAAAATTTCTGTTAAGTTTGGGAGTTACCCAGATGATCGTTGTTTTGTTATACATGTGGTAAACTGTGAGTTGCTTTTGATTTTATTTTTGTGGTCGAAGTGAGATTCTTGAGCCTAACAATTAAGAATGTGTCCAAGTAATACTCAAATATAATGGGAAGATCAATCAAGATCAAAGGCACCTTAATTTACAACTCAAGTGATCTGGAAGGTTCTATTAATAAGTAAGTTAGAAAAAGATTAAAAATAAAGTAGTCTTGCTGTGAGTTTAGCATTAAAAGTTGATGCGATAATCTCAAGTCATTTGATGCTTTGAATGTTGACATTGTTACTGGGGTAGCCTGATCTGAGCTTAGATAAGGAAATAGTTATTTTTATATCAATAAATGTAATGAACTATTGTGAAAATCTGTCTCCTGTTTTGATGTCCAAGATTTCAACTACTCTGAAAGTTAACATGACTGCGACACACCTTTTGAGCTAAAGGAGAGTATGATACGCTCTAATTTTGTGTGCTTTATTGTTATGATCTGTCAGTAGTTATGCTAGTGGGATACTTAGAGTAAACTAAAATTGGGAGGAGTAAACAGAAATTGGTGTTTTTTGATATTGAAGGACTGGAAAGACTGTGTTTGAAAGGGAGGAGCTCTCACTGGAGTCTTGTAAGGGAAGAACTAAGTAAATAAGTGGGAAACAGTTCTTTTGGTACAGGAGTTGATGAAGGTCCATGCGTTGTGTTGATATTAAAAACTGGGAGAGAGATGATACTCTGCTGTATGTATGTTTATACATATAAATACTAATTAGAGATCCCTCCTCTGCTCATGTTTTGTAGAGGTTTTTGCAAAACCTTTGCCTTTGGGCTGCTTCTAAAATGAGGGAGTTAGTGTCTTAGAGCTAGAAAAGGGCTCGTTTCTTTTGTGATGCTCTGTCTTATAGATGTCTGAAAGAATAATGCTAGAGGAATGACTGCAAAAACTGTGATATCTTAAATTTCCCTCTAGGGAAGTAAATACTTTTGGTTTATATTCTTAAATCAGACTGGAAACGCAATTTCTTTGTTAGTGTGAGAGACTGTTGGAATTGTGTGTCAGCGAGAATCTACAGGTACATAACTGCCTTGCCTCTGCCTCCAGCTACTTGCAGTTTCTCTTCTACCTGTTAAATGTGTTGCTTATCTTGAGTAGCTACTGGCAGCGGTGTAGTTTATGCACCACAAGGAGATCTGGCAAGAAAAGCTGTGTGGTGTCTTGCTTTTAGGATTCGGTGTTTTGCCCAGAGGAGTTTGAGTGACAAATGCAAGATAAGTGTAGAGATGGAGTAGATTATCCTGTTTCAGGTTCTGGGAGAGATTGACAGTACCTGAATGAGAAGGAGGAAAAAAAAAAAAAAATCTAGTATAAATGACTACTGAAATGGATACAGAATTTTAGAACTTGTTGCTTCCATAGCTGTCTTGGGGTTGCAGTCATGGTTAGGCTTTACTTCATTCACACTTCTTGCTCAATAATGCCCATTTAAAAGAAATCTTAATTTTCATTTCAAGATTGGAGTGTAACTTCCTTTTTTAACTCCATACTAAGTCCAGGTAATGAAAGTATAAGAGGTGTAGCTGTAAGGAAGAGCTTTTGGATGAGGCGATTAGGAAGCTAAAAGGTTGGTGTCAGTATCTGGAGTAGTAAGAGAAAAAGATTTTAGCTCAGCTGTCTGTGCGAGGCAGGTTGGGATGGGATGGATGTTCATAGCAGCCCATATGGCGCTGTGTTCTAGATTTGTAACTAAAATAGTGTTGATAAAACACAAATGTTTTTAACTTTGCTGAGCTGTGCTTACCCAGTGTGAAGGCTTACAGTTCCTGAGTGTTCCCTCCTCTTAGGAGCAGGATGGTGTGGGCTGGAGGTGGTGAGGGGACACAGCCAGGACAACTGATCCAAACTGACCAAAAAGATGTTCCATATGGTGTCGTGCTCAGCAGTAAAACCGGGGCTGGTGGCACGGGGAGGATGAGAAAGTTTTTTTTCGAAGTAGCAGTTGCTCAGAGGCTGAGCAGGTATTGGTCTACTGGTGGTGAGTGATAGCTTTTTTTTTTTTTTTCATCATTTGTTTCATTGTTGGTGTTCCCCACGCCCCTTTGCTTTTTTCTTCCTTTAATAAACTGTCTGTAGCTCACCCGTGAGCCTTTCCTTGTGCTGCACTTCGCATTCGCTCCCTGATGCCGCTGTGCAGGAAGGAGCAAGTGGCTGGGAGGGGACTGCCCTGCCAGCCAGGGACAAGCCGCCACACTGTCCTGGATACCCTGAATGCTGATGTTTGTTGTACTTGTAGAGTGTAAACAAGTTAGTCTGTCAGTCTGGATTACTCAGGGCTAAGGAGGAGTTGGCAGAAGACACACGGAGCTCGGGCACAGGACACTCCCCTCGATTCTCTAAGTCTCAGAAACCATCAGAACTGAGAATGCCCCCCGGCTGGCTGCTGACTCAGTTTGAAGCCCAACAGTCCGTGTTTGCTTTGGAAAGATTTGTGAGGGATCTTACTGCCTTTTTGTGAAGTAACGGGGATGTTAGAGCTATAGAGGTTTTGGGTTCCTTAGTTAAATCGTCGAAGACAAGGTGAAATGGGATGCAAGCCTGCTTTTTCAACATGAAATGCAGTAGAATCCACGCTTGTTTAGCTGCAGTTTGGTTAGAATGCTTACTGAAATGTCAATGTTTTTAATGTTAGAGTATGTGAAATATGGGCTTCTTTATTCAGAAACAGTAGGTAATATTGTCTTTTTTTCTTTGATTTGTGTGTGTATGTGTTTTTTTTTAATAGAATATTCAAATAAAAACTTTGGCAGATGATGTGGTAAGGTCTTTGTAACATCTTAATTTGCAATGGTAACTTCACGCTGCATGCTATTTTACTAAATATTGTGGACACTATAACATGTTCTTATAAGGATATTAACATTAGATTTCAGAAAATTGATTTACAATTCCTAAGGATCTTAATTTGTGATTTCAGCTGAAGCATAAAAATTAATATTGATTTGGAGAGGCTTCTTTAACCACATTCTAAAGACTTCAGTAATACGATGGATATGTTGAAACTGTACTCAACAGTTCAAGTGTTATTTCTCTTGACCTTTTTTGTAACAGTGAAGGATCTGCAGTGGTTCTTCAAAGTTGGTTGCCACATGATTCAAGTGGAACCATTTTGGGTAATAAGAGTGTATTGCATTTCAAACCACAAATTTGTATTCAGTAGCACTAACTTCATATTTCTGAATACTATGCAAAGTATTTTTACAGAAACTTACATAAAAATTGATTTCAGTAAGATTATAGATTTATATTTTCTATGATAATAGTTAAGCCATGCTGGCCGCTTTGTTAATCATCACTTCTAGGTCTGAAACGAAGAAATTGTACCGAGTTATCATGGAGGAGATTCATTTATGGCTTTAGAGTGACCTCACCAGCACAGTCCGATTAAACAATTTTTTTGTTAATAAGGTGTACTTTAAACAGATCACAGTATGGTGAAATAGATCTTAAATTGCCTTTTTTTTGAGGGGGGATTACTGAATGGGCATTTTAGTATAAGTGAACAGTGAAACTGTATTTGATGTGTAATGGCTAATTTTGGATACTGCCTTTCGGGCATTATGTCCTATCTTTGGCCTTTTCAGTAGGCTATGCCCTAATTTTAGTTTCAAAAAATGTGATGTACGCTATTTTAATAAGGAGAAGATGGGATTAAAGTAATATTCTTGCCTTGTTTAAGAGTTTAACAGTATCCTTGTAGGTAATGTGTTTCTGTCCACAAATGTAAGACTTTTAAGGAAGAAGAAACTCCAACCTCCCTCCCCGCAAAAGCACAAACAAACAACAAAAAAACCTTCAAAGGAATTCAGAGGGCATGCAGCTTATCTAGGGATACCTTCCCTTCAAAACTTCAAGGTAGTCTTATAGGATCTCAAAAAACAAAACCAAAAGAAACCTGACAACAAAACTGAGAAAAAGATACAAAAGAACATAAGAAAAGAACAAATCCATGTTCCACAGCACTTCGCCAAGTTTTTCCACTCCTGACCGGACTATTCTAAAATGAATCCAGGTTTCCTGAAAATGAAATACTCCATTAAACTTTTCACACCTCACAGAGGTTGTTTAATTATAGAAAACACAAATTTTGGTTTGCCTGTCCTCATAGATACTGCAGTAAATGGTGTGAAAGGTTCTGGTAACCCTACATAAGCTGCTGTTAGATGGAAGCACATCTTCATAAGGCTGTTCAATGCCTGAAACAAATACACCAGTATTTGTTGATGCAAACAGTTAATTTGGAAAAAATACTCCCAAGGAACGTCTGTATGTATATAGACAGTATTGTTAAATAAGAAATTCTGACTATTCAGAAGAGTTATATGTTAGTAATACAGTCACAAATGGCCTTATAAGGAAGGTGCTCTTGTTGGTTGTGTCCAGTATTAACCAATTAACGAGTAAGCATGCTTCTTAAAATAGAAAAGGTGGGGGGGTTGGTAGCAGGCATAAACCAAGTCAGCCTTAACTGGAGAAATGTCCGTGCAGCCCGTGTGATTCGCTTTCACTAATGTCTGCTCTGTGTATTTAACTATGGATGGCCGCTTCTCTGTGAGTAATCCGTTACCTGGCTTTTTAAGATGATGCACTAATTTCAGGAGTCCATACTCAAAAAACTTCAAGGAATTGTGAACTATACTTGGAGCATTAATTCCTCTACAAACTTTATTTTACTTTAGCAGGATTTTTTTATAAGCCTGGTGAACTTGTGAGTACCTCCTTCCCAACGGTGGCTTTTTCAGTTGTCCTCCAAAGACTTATAGCTCTTCAGATGAAGGAACGCTTGGACATTACCTTTGTGGTACCATATTTATTCACTATCAGGATAATTAGGGAGTAATGTCAGAAGATGAACTCAAGTTTTTGAAATGCTAAGAGTTTAACTTAGATGGTATACTTTTGAAACTGTGAGAAATAGTTATATCCCTTTTGCATGTGGTCTGTCATCAATCTACCTTAAATGTTGTCTTTCTATGAAAAGTAATCTCTGAAGGTTAGAGTATTTTTACTTACAGTTCAGTTTGAGTTTTAACTCTGCTGCTTGGATTAACTAAAAATGTGTCTATTACTGCCTTCTAGTTGGGTGGTTTCCTATATTCCTATTTCTGCTTATTTTGAAATGGATGTCTTTGCAGCGTGACAGAATAACGAGCTTCAGAAAATCAGCAGTGAAAAAAGAGAAACCTCTCATTCAGCATCCTATTGACTCTCAACCTTCTATAAGTGAAATCCCGCTTGCCCAGGCACTTGTTGATGAGCGTTGCATGAATTTATCAGAGAAAGAAGTTATGGATCTCTTTGAAAAAATGATGGTAAGATGATATGTTACATCCTTTTATGAGGTTTTAATTTGTTTTCATATTGGCATTTATTATGTAGTAATGGTTTTTCAAATGTTGTCATTTTGGAAGTAATAACTGCTTGGGAGCATGCATAGCACAGGCCTGATGGACCTGCCTTAATTTGCACATAATTAGCTGAGTAACTCATAGAATGCTCATATGTATGTTTAAATTACTGGGTCTACTTCTACAGAGAAAATAAAGGCAGAAAAAAAAGTCAGAAGCAAAAATCTTAAGCTGTTGATTGCTTCATTAAGATAACCAGTAATGACCTTAGTAACAGTAGTTAGGTACTGCTCTTGAAGGATAGTTTTTAATAAACTTAAGTAAATACTTTTGAAAAAAGGTATTTTTCCAGTACTAAAATCTTAATGTATAGAAAGCCGAAGGTTCATGTGATCTTGAATATTTTCTGTCTTACGATCACTTGTCAGTTAGTTGTTCTACTCAGAAGCAAGCTTTTCTGTTAGTAGCACAGAAATAGAATTTTGAAGGGGGGTATGAATTTTGCGGTGCACTTTGGTGTTACTTGAAATAGCAGGAAATGCAGTCTTTGGAGTATTGTTAGAAAGGTTATTTTCTGTATACTTTAAAATTGTTGTAAACTTCCGTACAGTCAGTGTGGCCTAAAAACTGGCCAGCTCTACCTAATATTCAATGAAGTTGTGATCACCTTCGAAAGATTGGATAAGTGTTAATGAATTAATACTTGCTTGATTTGCTTGATAGATCAAGGGATAAATTTTTACCATTTCTAAGTAATGTTAATTGAAGCAGGCAACAGGTTGGTCTTCCAGAGACTAATAATTCTTTGAAGAAAATGTTAACTAGGAAGTTGCAACATTTACTACTGGATTTTATTGGTAATCTGAAGTTACTTTGACTTTTAATGGCAAGACTAGTCATGACTAGTAATGACTACCTGTTGTATTTATTCAGTTATTAAATTGAAACAGATAGCTTAGATTTAATCTAGCAGAATATTTAGTTATTTAAGTTTGTTTTAAATGTATCAGTTGGAGCACATTCACACCTACTCCTGCCAAAAGTTAATCATCTGTGTAATAGCAGCCTTCTGAATAGATAGTGCAGGAATGATGTTTGTTATGGTAAGTTTTTGTAAAACACACAGGAACTTCACAAGAGTTAACACTTCCATTATCAACTTGAGGTGTAGAACTTTTGAGTTTGTCATCTAGTTTTATTTCTTGAGCCAGATTTTACTAATGGTAACTATCCGTGATGCAATTATAGTTTTGATTGAGTCTAGTAAACAGTGAACACTTGAAGTGACAGAATTAAATGAGAAAATCAGGTGGCTCAGAATTAAACAATCTGAAGTGCAGATAAGCTGGAAAAAGTAATTTGTTAAAAAAATGAGCCATTTGTTTAAGAAAAGAAGTATAAAAATAACAAAGACTATTAAAAAACGTCAAGTAGAATCTTGATGTTGTGTGGTCTGTTTCTTTTCAGGAGGACATGAATCTAAATGAAGAGCGTAAAGCCCCTTTAAGAGATAAAGATTTGACCACAAAACGTGAGATGGTTGTCCAGTACATTTCTGCAACTGCCAAATCCGTAAGTAGTCATCTCTCCAAGGCAGACGGAAGTAGGAAGCTTGGCTTCCTGAGCGCTGGGCTTTTCAAGCTTGAAACTTCCTTTTTTTTTTTTTTTTTTTGTGTGTGTCTGGATTTATCTTCCAGGAGCGATAGAAAAGAAACAGAAATCTATACTTAGTAAAATGCTTTTAACTGCTTACAGCTGCACCTGAAGGGTTAGTTTGTATTTTAGTTATTGGGGAATGTAAAAACTTGATGGTTGTTTTTCTGTAAATGGTAAGAAATTACAAATCCAATGATGTAATGGATGAAACCTGAGCATATATCTTTGGAATTCATCTTACAAATTTTTGCTACCAAAAATTTTTAGAAGGGACAGCATGACTTTATGATTTCAGTAATGACATATGCACTAGATGTAGAATTTAAAGTGTTAGAAATGGGGAATCAAAATACTGAAAAGTATTTAAAATTGAAGTCAAGTCAGCATTTTAGCTTAATTTGAGTACATTGTGTATCTGGCTTGAAGACTGTGTTACATATTCTGCTAAAAATAGTCTGAAGGTTAATAAATAAAACAATTACTTTAGTGAGATGGTCTTAAAAGAAATTTCAGATTTGTATTTTGAGTAAAAAAAAATATAATATACATATTGATTAACTGTTAGTTGATGAATGCTTCATGCAGAATTTTTGAGGTGTGTCTGTTCCAGGGTGTCAGAAGTGTAGGAGAATGACTGGTGGCTCCAACATTTGTTGAGGTGGAGAAATACAACTTCGAATAGTCAAGACCTGCAATTTATTTCTTGCAGAGGCACTAGTAGTAGTGGGACTATTAGTAGCAATTAGTTGTACAATTTGAGAATAATACTATTTGAGTGTTAAAACTTGACTATGGCAAATACAGTTCTTACCACACAAAAGGAGAATATGAATGTTGGATGAAACATGTATATGTGCTGTGATTTCCCTAGAAATAAACTTCATCTTGATTTATGCCACTATTTGTTGCATAACGAATTTTAAAGAAGGTAGTGGTGAATGTAGAATGTATTGCAGCAATGGGGAGAAGCGTGGGGGGGGTAGCTTTGTTTATCCAAGGGGCACTAGTGTGCTTCAAGTGATAAAATTTTCAATCAGCGTAGTTCTTCAATAAAATTAGCTAATGTGTGGGGTTTTATTTAGAGATTAGGATGAATCTCATACGTTTTTCACAGTTAAGTTACTGTGTGCCATAAAAGGTTACTGGAGATGAAGACCGTGTGGAATAATTGTTCAAATACATAATGGCAGCAGAGCTAGCAGTTTTACACAGCTGAGTCCAAGTGCTGAATATAGGTAGTGTTAAATAATTCTCAATTTCTTAGTGAAATAAATTGACAAATAAGATTATGTTCATGTCTTTCTAATGAATCTATAAGCACGGACTGTGAGCAGTACAGTTGACTTGTCTTTCTCTTAACCTTTAAAATCAGCTCTGCAGAGTTAAATTTCAAAAAGTAAAAATCACAGAGACATGCAATTATTAAATGCAAATGCTTTGCATTAAGCATTCCAAACTTAAGTGAGGAAAAACTTGCATCATAATATGAGAATGGTAATTTACATTTCTGAGAGGAGTGATGTTTCGGCATGAGTTCATATTAAACAAAACCCTCAGTCCTTTAGTCTGTCTTGGAAGGAATCCAGTACTTGGAGCACGGTCTTGCTAAACGTGCAAGTTATTGGAGAATTATTCAAACTTATGCAGTGAAAATTATGAAATTTCCTATTAATATACTTTGCCTATACTCTCTTTGGGAACTGTTGATTAAACGTTGTAAGGTTTTTGTCTTCACTTGATGATCAATGTTAAATTTGTCTTAGTTAGCAAAAACATTTTATTAAAGCAATAGAAACTGTCACAATGGAAGTACTTGCAATTCTTTCCCAAAAGGTAGTTGGATGATGGTGATCTCTTCTGTATATTGGTATTAAAATGTGGCTGCATCAAATATCATAATCTTGTAGCTGAGGAAGAAAAGCATGGCTACCACTGCATGTCTAACGGCTGAACGTTGTAACAGGTTGCATTATTACCACTGTATGTGCTGCAGCATGGGAAATTTAACAGAACTTGGGATAGATTTGCCAAAATGTACTAACAATTAAAAATCCAAAAATGTCCTCCTATGTGAAGGTGCGCTTTGAACTTAAGTCAGCGCCAGTATGGATGTTTCATGCATAGACAAAACGTTGTTCTTAATGGAAAAGGCTTGTATTGTATTTTGTGTGCTTCAGTAAGTCCTCCTTACAATTGAATCGCAGCATTTGAATGGAATAATTTGAGGTCGTTCAGAAACATAAATGACCTTTCTGTAGAGTGTTACCCCAATTTAGCTTTTAAATAAGCTAGCATCTTAACTGATTTAAAAAAAAAACAACCCAAAAGTAGAGCTCAATTGCAAAATGTTGATTGGGATCTTACAATAAAGCCAATAGTCTTTTTAACTGTTAGTTTTGTCATCTGTTTAAACTACTGTTGTGCTTCATTGAGTTCAAGCCCCAACCAATTTTTACTGCATCGTGAATTGTCAGGCTTTCTTTTCTTCAGGCCCTCTTCAGGCTTATTTTCCATGAAAATGCTGATCGCATTCAAAATTCTTTCTTAAAATTTTCTACCTTTTTCTTTGGTCACAGATAATTGTTCATCTGTCTTTCTTTTTCATCCGGAAAATATTTGAGCCTTCTGCTCAGAGCTCACAACGCACACTTAACAGTTGATGTGACTTTCCTTCTCGTTCACATCTGTCTTGGGCTTTTAAGCTCTCTCCACTCGTTTGAAAGCATCACTCTCTTTTCTGATGTTGTCTTTACCAAATTGTTTTTAAATTTGGTTCTTCGCTTTCTCTGCCTTGTGTGCCATCTGCAGCATGTTGACCATGCTTTTCTGAAGCACTGTACTGTCTTCAGAGGTCTGAGAGAGAAATCTAGGTTTTCAGTGGATGAAAAACAAGCTTTCCTTTTCCTTGAGGGAAGAAGGAAGGACAGAAGCAAATAGGCTTGATGCTTTCATGTGAAGTGATTATCTGTGCTTCTCATTCCTTCCTTCACTGGAAGATTGTTGATTGTGGAAACTATACTTAGGAAATGGTGAAGGCTTAGAATCCTATTTTAGAATTGAATTTGGTGACATCTCATGCCATACTGGATGAATTGAACATTGGGGAGGTAGTAAATTATCAAGAGATTGGTGACGACAGTCCGTCTTGTGCTTCCACACAAAGCTTCATCAGGATTAAGAGATGATTGTGGAAGACTTGCGGAGACTTCTGTCTTCTGAAAGACTTCCTGAAAGGATAATGAAAGAGATAAGAGTAGAAACTGAAGTGGGTTGAGGCTGGAGACAAGCAAATTCCGATGGCAGAACAGGATCATGCTGTCTCGGGCTGTGAATCAGATCCGAGCGGTGGTTCAGTGAACTGGCTGCTGTCGGACTGCGGCACAGAGCTGGCAAGGGAAGGTCTGCGATAGTTAACGAGTCCGTAGTCCTGATGCTCGCAGGAACACGGGCTTTTGAGCAGAGTGATGGAGCAGGACAGAGATGTGCTGCCTTTCTGCAGAGTTTCTTCTATGTGAAGTCAACTTTTTGTTAATGAACCTGCAGAGATGCTGTTCCATTTTAAAAGAGATGTCATTCTGAAAATCACTGTTTAATTATCCACATAATTAAAAGCATCCATACTGAGCAGTTGAAGAAAAATGCCACATGAGATTTTCTGAAATGCAAGTTAGATTTGTAACCGTAGGCTGGTTTGGATTGTGAAAACTTAATTAAATTCAGAGATGACATCATCTTAGATAGATCAAAAGCTCCATAATAAATGAAATTGTTACAATGACGAGGAAGTTAGCGTGCCGTTAGTTTTTCTGTAGTTTTCTCAGTGTCACATCTCAAATATCTGATCTCATAATTTTAACAAAATGGCATATCTCTTAATCTTTCAAGATGCAGATGTCAAACTAGGTGTTTAGTTATTTGTTTGAAATACGTAAAATACTGAAGATTCATCAGTGGAACATAAGAATTCCAAACTATTTCTTTTACAATAGAACTAGTTTTCCTATTGACAAGCTGTAACTCTGGAAGAGTTTGATAAAGTAATAAAAGAATGTAACTACTACTAATGATTAAACACTGAAAAAATTGTGTGATGCTACCTCCTACTAAGTCCTTTGTTTATTTATGTATTATTATTATTATCTTTTTTACACAATAACCTCTCTTGGCTGACCACTGCATGCAGATAGTCGGAAGTAAAGTTCCGGTGAGTATGAACATGATGGTTTTGCTTTTTCTTATGAATACACTTCCGTTGTAACAGATCAGGCTGGAATATTTTGGACTTTTATCTTGGATTTGAAAGTTCACTGGGCATAACTGAATCCTTGTGTTATCAAAATAATTATCAACTACCTCAGTCATGTTTCTTACCAGTGTAAAAACAGAGATTGCACTTTTGAGGGATCTGTTTTTAAGTTTTCAGGAATCTATTTCCAAATATTTCTGACTTGCTGAGAGCTCATCTGTTCCTTATGAGCAACAAGTATAGTTTAGGCTTGTCTTGCTTGTTATGAAAGGCAGCCACTTGAAACTAAATTTAGAGTATTTGACTTACTTGATTCTGTTTAAATGTGGATTTTCTTCATGTCCTAATTGTTGTTATTCATAGTTTCTCATGGAAATGTCAGCTGCTGGATATCAGTGTGAGAATAAGATTAATAAAGAAGATTCAGAAGGTCAATTAATAAGCATAAGATAAGGTCACAGAGCAAGATTTTTATTCAGTACTCAGCTACATTTTGTGTTGTCATGATTGAAATGAGTGATTTTTAAATTTTTTTTAACAAGTATTTGGGACTTAATTTGTTGGACTGAGTTCAGCAAAATTTTGTTTTCCGGAAAAGAGGATTTTTTTTTTGGGGAATAATGACATAAACTTTTTAAATGATGGCTGAAAGCAAAGAACTTTTTAATTATGGATAGACTTTATTTTTGAATGCAGCCAAAGCAGGCATTTCAGGTACTGTGGGTTTTGTGCTTAGGCCATATTCAGTATTTGTATTTTGTCAAAAAATAATAAAGAACAAGCTATGGCTGTCACATCATTACCTCAGATGCACTTAGATACATAAGGATATAGTTTGCTGTTGGCTTTGCTTTATTCAGAATGGTCTTTAAATAGACTTCTCTGCCTGTGTTCACCAGTACTTTTGTACACAGTACTGGTTCTTATGCTGATTGAGAAAATACATGAGCATGATGAAGATACTTAAAGGTGTTTGATTTTTGAGGGGCAGATTATTAATTCAGTGTGTTAAAACTGGTTTCAAATAATTCTTGTAATCCCATGTAATTTCCTTATAATATGCATCAGCCTGAACAGCTGCTGTGTGAAAAGATTATTTTTAAAGGTGACTGGTATATGCAGAATGGGTAGTGGAGAAATTCTGTAATGTCTGTTTCCTTCCCCATGCCTTTTAATTTGAGGGCTATTGGAGAGCAAGATTAGTTATGTATTAAAAGCATGTTTTTACATAGATAACTTGCAAAATAGTTAAATAAGAAATGTCACTCATAGAGTATTGCTTCTGCATATTCTTGCATAAAGAATGGATGCATCTTTGTGTGCTGCTTCGCAGTACCTGTTTTTGTAGTATTAATCCTTTGGGAGTTGATTGCCTCTGCTGGCATATGTAGTTATTTTCCTGAAGAGTTGCAAATTTACTCTGGTTAGGGAGGAGAAGAATTTCTGGCTGGTGATTCTAGTAATGCTGGGTTGCAGTCACGGTTGCAGAGAAGACATTTGCCTGGTAATGAGTTCAGAGCTTTAACATCTGACTTTTAATTGGGACCTCAAGCACTGCTGCCCACTTGCCTTTTTAGCTGCCTGCAAAGTAACCTAACCTTGCTTTTAGAGACAGTTGTAATTGCATTAAAATGACAGCTGCACATTTATTTATCTCTAAGGCATCAATGTAGATGTCTAAAGTAGGATTAGCTTGATCTGTTTTTAATAGGTTGTGTTAAGGTCTGGCTAATTGACAGGGTGAAGCGATTATGAACTTTGTAAACTTCCAATTTCTAGTTCAGGAGCCAATAAAAGTCTTCCCTCATAGCCAGAACAAGGATACACCACTTTTTCAAGTTAAATGTGCAACAAATAGAGTATATGTGATTTAAACAAAATATTTTAAACCCCTTTCATCGCTTTCCTAAAACCAACCAAACAAACCACTTCCACACCCCCCAAACTACTTGTCTTGCCTAACTTTGTTATTGTTGTCCTGCTCTGGCAGGGTTGGACTAGATCTCTAGAGATCCCTTCCAATCCCTTAACATTCTATGATTCTATACTTTAATTAAAATAAAGTTGTTTCTTTGCCTGAGATAGAATTGTATCGATAGAGTATGCAAAAACTCTTCACTTAGTCATTGATAAGTGAGAAAGTGTAAGTTATAACTTCTGCCTTGTTAATAATTATGCTGGCACCAGTTACTTTCT
>NW_009717486.1:103510-149014 GCF_000703405.1 Apaloderma vittatum | reverse complement strand
GGTTTGTTTTTTAAGTTATGGAACAGGATTGTGGATTGGATAGAAGCAAACACCTAAGGTAATATGAGATTTCTGTTCGAGGGAAGCTGTAGACTTACAGCTTCTTCAGCTGAACTTGGCTTTAGCTTGAGCCCTAACAAGGTCCAACTTCTCTGGTGACTAAAAGAGGAGTAGATTGTGCAGGTTTTTCTAATCTTGTGTTTTAACTGTTATAGCCCATCCATTTGGTTCATGCTCCACAGTTCTTTACCACCAAGTAGATGGAATATCTCCTAATTTCCCCATGGAGGGCAGACTGCTTTTGCATTCCCATTTGTTTACAGGCCTCTGGTGACATGTCTGAGTACTGCCTAAAGCTGGACATTTGCTAAGTCCTGTGTGAGGAATTTCTTCGTCTAGCTAACAGCTTCAAAATTACTGGGAGTCTAAGTAGAGTAGGATAAACTGAAATAGAGATCTCTAAAATATTTTAATTTTGCAATGTTTTCTAAATAATTTAAACCAAAGCTTGTGTAAATTAAGCTTAAGTTTATTTTTCACTGTATCCTGCGCTGTAAAGTGTCTATCCTGTCTCTGTCACTGTTGTCCCTTAAACCTTGAATGTGTCCTACACAGATTTGAGTTGGTTAGATTTACCACCTTCATGGGAAAGCAAACCTGTTTTTCTTTTATACACTTTTATTGTGAGACTTCTAGGAGCTCCCTTAAGCTTAGTTTTCTTCACTAGAACTTAATCGCTTCCAGCTTCCTCCGAGAAGGATTTTTAAATGTGTGATCCAGGCTTTCATTTGAGTTGTCCTGAATGAATAATTCTGTGCCTTAATTGTAGTACCATGAATGTAACTGGTCATAATGTAATTTCTGAGATTTCTGATCTTATGCATTGGGTTAATCTCTGAAAGTTGTGGTGTAGGACCTAACCCTCTGAGTTTCTTTGTACTTTGCTTTTGCTTTTGTCTTTGTTAGATGCTCTCATGTAAAGTCTGTCTTTCACTGAGACCTTGTACTTCAAAGTACATGAAAAATATATATATTAAAATCTGATCCATGTAAAGTCATAGTGTTACTTAAAAAATAGTGTTCCAGTCAAACCCTTTGAATAGAGAGATAAAAGAAATAACACCTGGTTGTAGCCCTCCAATTAGCATGAGAGGTGAGAGTGGATTGAGACTGAAAAGTTGATTGCAGAAAATAACAAAGAAATCCTGTTAAGATAATTCTCTCGCATGAAATGGAGAACTTGGCTGAACAGGTTTAAGAATGGATTTTGATGAGCCATCTCTTTTGATCATCTTTTTGGAAGGGGGGAAAGGAAGATGGAGATCATTCTTCGTTGCTCTGTAGTTAAGGAAGCTTCTGCCTGTCTGTGCAATGCGTGGTGTGGAGGGTTAGGAAATCCTCCTGCTGGTTCCTTTAACTTTTAACCTGCTCTGGGGAAGTCCTAGGGCTTCCGAAAGCAAGAGCCTGGCCAGAGGAGAAGGGGCATCACTGGTGACCTCCACACGTGGGAAGAGGAGGCAGCAAGAGCACACATTTGTTTAAATATGAAAGAGAATGTAGCAAGGAACTTAAATGCCTGATCTTAATGGGAGACTCCTTTGGAGTCAGCAGCAGACTGAAAAGCGCAGAAAATATTTTTTTCTGGGGGGAGAAAAAAAAAAAAAAGACAACTTGGCGTTCCGGAGATCTTTTAAGGGTCTAGCTTAATAGGAAGTCGTATTCAATTGAAGTTGCTGTTATCTCATCTCTTGATACATTTTATGGCTTCCAGCAGTGCTTCTGTTCTTTTTTACTCTGAGGTTTTGGGGAGTGGCAGTTGCCTGAAATGACAAAACCTATGTGCAGTATTGGGTGGATGGGGTACATCAGTTATATAATCTTTTCCAGTTTCCATCCAATGCAACAAATGGCATAAAGCTGCTCCTGTTTTCTATTTTTTTTACGTTATGGTCATCTAGAGTGATAATCTTTCTGACTAGGTTGACTTTTAATATTTGGTGATGTTACAATTTTCTGATTTAAAGTTAGTTGCTACTCTTATAAAGATAACCTCTACTCATTTATTTCTTTTTCCTTTGATGGAGAAGCATCTCTTTGTTTAGGAGATTGGTAGTGTCAGAATGCAGTTTGTTTATATCCTATTTACTAATCCTTGTCTGTCTTGGTCCTTTGACGTTTCACTGGCATGTGTTATCCAGCTAAAGGTGCTGTGCATGTCAGCAAGAAACGTCTTCAAAGTTGACACAGTCCAATGTCTTAATGCCTTCACTGTCTCTGCCAGGTTTTTATTTTATTGAGGTGAGATCAAACAATCTGAAACTATATTGTGAACATTTACATAGTTCTGTGCATTGATAGTAGAATGTGCATAGGTCAGATCATTAACTCATATGTAGATGTTTTGTCATCAGCTCTACTTCGTGTTGTTTTTGTAAAGGGAACAGTAAGAGTTTGATTAGAGCAAACCGAAGCAGCTTTTTGAAAAAGACAATTACAACATTGCATTAGTTGACGATTTTGATGCAATTAAAACCAAATACCTATAAATCCTGTTCTGGGTCAAGCGCTTTTCATGTTGCCTTTGTATCTGGTTACCAGTTAGAGCCAGGGAGCTTTAGGAACTGCATATTAATAACCGCTCTTTTTTTTTTCCACACCTTGTCAGAGCGGTACAAAAGATTAATTGCAACATTTGGTAAAATGGTTTGTATATTGTTCATGGTTTTGAATGCTAACGCTCTAAAAACTGATTACCAGGTATTTTAATACTGAAACACCTTGTAGGTGGCTTTTCTTCTGTAATTGCACTTCAACATGGAGGTGAGCTTATTGTCAAATCTTCCGTATGTTTCTGTTGCAGCAAATAAGATCCTCCTGAGATCTCATTTAGTGGCCAAACATGGAATTACATGTAGTACAGCAAGAAATCATTGAGTCATGCAGTTGTATCATTTTAAAAACACTGATTTAACAGTTAGTGTATACCAGCTCCTTTTCAAAGTGATTTTCAGTGGTTTATCCTCTTCCTTTCTTTTAGAGAAGAAAGAATTAATTTTAGTGTGAGAATATGTCCATAGTGATCATACACGGCTCTTTTGAAGTGGAAGACAGGTATAAACAAGCTTAAAAACAAATATGGGGTTTTCTTTGTATCCCTCTATGGTTGTTTCTAATATAGTGTTATGAAGTAGATCCTAAATAGCAGTTCAACATGTTAATACAACTGAACGATGGAATTCAGTTTTTATATTCAAGATGTAGTCTATGCATTTTACTCAGAGTAGTGCAGAAGAGTCCAGAGAAATATTGACCCTTGTAATGCAAAACCTAAACTGTTAAACACAATAAATCAAAGTCGTGTGTCTTTAATAGTTGTACAGGGAAAAATGGAAATACTTGCCTTACAGGAGCACTTAGATGATAACATGTAAAATGTTAAGCAGCATTCTGTCTTCTGTGATAGGGTGGACTGAAAAACAGCAAGCATGAATGCACACTGTCCTCCCAAGAATATATTCATGAATTGCGATCTGGAATTTCAGAGGAAAAGCTTCTTAATTGTCTAGAGTCTTTGAGAGTGTCTTTAACTAGCAACCCAGTCAGGTGAGTAGTAATTTCTGCTGTAGTTCTCATCATGCTGTTTTTGCTGAGGCATAGAGTTGTGGGGTGTTTTGTTTGGGATTTTTTTTTTTTTTTTTTTTAAACCAGAGTAATTATGCTAATGGTTGTTGACACAAAAAAGTGATTTTCAGCACATTGGAAAAGGCTAAATTAAGTGTTTGCAGCTGTCTGCACTGTCTTCTCACCTTTCACGGTGGTTCTCGACAACTTGTAGTTGTTGGCACGCATCCTTTGCCGTAATGGTTGCAGAGATGTACAAGCAGTATCGGAGACACAGATTGTCAAATTTTACATTTGGTTAAGAGATAATTGAAAGCATTTTTATTCTTTTTCCAGCTGGGTTAACAATTTTGGACACGAAGGTCTTGGACTTCTGCTGGATGTATTGGAAAAGCTTCTGGACAAGAAACAGTAAGGACTCTGATCGTTTGAAGGGTGGGATGGAGGAGCTTGTGAAGATTGTTTGTACTTAAGTTGTTTTCCTCCTTCAAGGCAAGAAAGTATTGATAAGAAGAATCAACACAAACTTATCCAGTGCCTCAAAGCATTTATGAACAATAAAGTAAGAAATATTTTAAATTCAAATACTTCTAGCATGATTGTTTTTGTTGTCTTCAAATCTATGTAGTATGCTCAATTTAAGAAAAGGATGAAAAACTTATATGTTTAGTGTCCTTGTATATTCAGCGATTCTGTGGAAATGTAGGTCTTAAACTTAGTGTAACTTTTTGCTGAGAGTCGTGTTCATAAAACTTTCTGATGTGTTTTGTCTCAATTTTCTGAATATTGATATTTGCAAGTAAAATATCTGGCGAACAGAATGATAAAATGAATTTAAAGTAAGTAAATTTAGAATTAATCACTTGTGAAATTGAAAGGAAACTATTTCTAAATACCGATTTTAATACATGATTGGTTTTGTCAGTATAACATACTTTAAATCCAGTTTAAATTTTTTAAGTTGGTAGGTAGTAGGTGAGGGATAAAACTTGTCTAGTTCAAGCTGCATCTAACAGGTTCCTTGTGCTCATGAAGTGAAAGTGCGGTTTTGAGAAATTGTTGTGTTAAACTTGTAATTTTATTTTATTCATATCAAAGTCTAAAGTGTTATTATAATGATTTATTCCACCCCACCAGTAACAAATACAACTATGCATTAAAGTTACTTTTAAGTACTGTTACTCAGTGTAGTAAAATCTCACAGAATAATCTGTCTGAAATGGAAAAAAGAAAACTTAAATTGTCACACGCTTCCCCTCCCCTCTACTCCTACAGTTACACCGTAACTTCAGACAATTAGATACCTGATTTATGAACTATACTGAAACTAATGACAATGAAAAAAGTAATGCTGCTTCTCAATGAATGTTATGTGATAAAATGTTTTTTTTTATTTCTGTGTAAAGAAAGTGAAATAGAATATTTAATAAATAAATGAAGATAATTTGTTAAAAAGACCCTATTTTGACCTCTGTTGGCCATCATGTGGAAAATATTTCAGCGCTCCAGGCCAGAGCTGCAAATGAATACTCTTTGAGGTGTTTCATATATAGATAACAAGTAAAACTGATTTATCTTTTGGTGGATACCTGGTTTTAAAAATACGGTATCTTCTGTAGGAGCTGAATCTCTGTCTTTGGAGAAAGTCTTCCTCATCTTGTGTTTGTGTCTGTCTGGTGTTCCCGAGCAGTAATTGCCAGAAGGTCTTAGTAGAGTGTTGACAAACTTTGTGTTGGGAGGAGGGCAGGTGAGGATTCCTAAGAATCTGAAGCCCAAAGACAATGATGAATTTTCAAGGGAAATACTGTCTTTTCACTGTAAGCTTTTTGTTTCTTTAAGTACGGATTGCAAAGGATTCTAGGAGATGAAAGAAGTCTCTTGCTGTTAGCAAGAGCAATTGATCCAAAGCAACCACACATGATGACCGAAACAGTGAAAATACTTTCTGCTATCTGCATCGTTGGAGAGGAAAATGTGTAAGTAATATCATTTAAAAAAATAATAATTGTTTAAGTAACATGAGTTGTCAGTTTGGACACAGGTGAGAAAATATGTCAGTGAAACCAAATGTAACATGCCAAGTCTTTACTTTCTTTATGTAGTTTAAAGGAAAAGAGACTTCCACCTGTTCTGATGCATTAATCCAATATTAAATCAGACAAAAGCAAATGAGAGGAAATCAACAGCCCCTGACTTACGTGGAAGGTCTGACAGGACTGTGATTGCTTCCTACAGAGAAGGGAAGACTTTGAGTCGTAACTGTTTGTAAATGGCTGCTAAAAAAATAGGAAAGTTATTTCATATGTCTCTTGAGTATGATCAGGAAATGTGAGCTTTTAATCGCCACAAGGAAGCTGTCACACTGAAAGGCAAGTTAGAACAATGTGTGTTAGCGTGGGGCGCTACCCAGCCTCTTACTGTGGGGGGGATTGAGCCTGGGGCATCTCCCTTGAGGAGGGGAGATGAAGTTGTTGCATTTGCAAATCGCTGATTTGACACCACATGTTATGATATTTCATTAGTTCAGGAAATAATGTAGGAAGTAATATATGTATGGACTTTATTAGAATACTACCCCTCTAACTAAACATAACAAATCTGACAGGGGGAGAAAGTTTGCATTTATAGCTGGAGCTTTGAATATTTCAAGTGGTGGAGTCATGTAGCACATGTCCATGAGGTACTTATAACAAAGTTAATCAGTTGGCATATGTTTGCTTTGAATTATTGAGTGTCTTAATTTTCTGAAGGTTAAAAATGGCACATTCTGCATCTTCTGTGCAATAAATAAATAAAAACATTTAGATCTCTGAAAAGAGAATTTATTAGAATTCCCAGATGTTAAACATGTTAGTTAGTACCTAGTGCTAATTAATTCACTTTGGTTTTGGTTTGCTTTCAGCTTGATATAGATCAGTGTAGGTAAATGTATTCAGATTCTCTGTCAGTGCATTATAGTCCTGAGTTGTTTAAGTAATGGGCCAAGTGTCCCTAAATTGAGAAATATGGTTGTGGTGTGCTTCTTGACATTTGATCTTTCTTGCAGTTTGGACAAGCTTTTAGGTGCTATAACAACTGCTGCTGAAAGGCACAATAGGGAACGTTTTTCTCAGATTGTTGAAGGATTGGAAAACCATGAATTCTTACAACTACAGGTGGGTTTATTTTTTTGTATGCTACAAAAATAATCTAAAATACCGAAGACCGTGTTACTGTATGACCTTTAATCTTTTTATCAGTAAAATTTTTAGTGTTGTTACTCCAGTGTTCACTAAAAGAGGAAAAACAAATAGAAGTGGGCTGCTGATATTAAATTTTTTTTTTTAGTTGTTAATGGTGTGAAACCAAGAAACTCCCTTGTCCCCAAAATAGGATTGAAGAGTCTTGACCTTAATAAAAAGAGTAATTAGTTATGTTCCTTTTCTGGGATGCCAGATACAATGCTCAGGTTGTTAAGTCTGTGAAAGTGTGCTATTATCTTTGCCACTGCTTAATCTTCTTGACAGTGAATTTTATGTGTTTTAATGAGCCAATAAAAATCCAGCTCTCTGCCTGTCCTCTGAAATGTTCTTAGTTTGTGTTCCTGGAGCCCTGAGGAAGTTTAGCAAGTTGGAGGCAGCGCTCCCTGTGCAACTTCTAGGTTTAGGGAAGAAACATGAAAAAGTACTCTGAAGTGGCATTGCTGGTTCCCCCTGTCTTGCCCCACCCAAAGTAAAAAAAAAAAAGTGTAAAAAAAACCAACCAACTCCTGTACATCTGGCATTAAGCTGATTCCATCAAAGTAATAGATTTGTAAAAAGCAAACAAGTTTGTCTTGTGGTCTCGTAGTATTTGAATTTAGAACCGCAACTGGGATACCTTAACTGAGCACACGCTTAAGTATCTTACTGTTTGAGTACCTGTGGCAAGAACATATTTTCAGTATTTTTAACCTTTTTGTAATATTACTGGATGAAAAAATAGATAAGTGTAGATCTTCTTAAAATAGTTCAGTATTTTGAAGGATTTCATTGTACTGAATTTTTCTAGGAACTCCAATGAAAAGTTTTGTTTGGCTATGAAGGATTTTGGTAACTTGATCTGATTGGTAATGACAACTTATGTTAAATCCTAGCCAATCTCTGGTAAATTGGATGGTTGACCTTTTTTGGAAAATTAATGATACAAGGACAGCCATAATTAATAATTTAGTAATATGAAAAGTAAATTAAGTGGGAGTAAAACTGCTAGTTTTAGATACTTCAGACTTAATGTCTCTGAACACAGCCATCCTCTTACATTAAACAGAAATAAGCCACAGTCAAAACTGATTAGTATCAAGTATTTTTTTTTTTTGTAGCTTTCACCTTAGTATACTGGCATTATAGTCAGCTGAAGATCAACACCTAGCTTGATGTAATGACCTTTGTGCAGGGGGCGCTTAGTTTTCATACAAAGTCATATATGAAAAACTGGATCAACTACAGTTCTGTTGCACAGTCGGTAGAATGTAGTAATTTAGATTCCTGCTAACTCTCCTTCTGGGTCCTGTGTCATAAAACGTAACGCTCTTTCCTTGGGGTAGGCACGTGGATTCCTTCCGTTTCTAAGAAATATGTAAGATCCACATGCTGGGACTTTTGGGAGCAGTATGTGCAACCTCTTAAATATTCAGGTATATAATAACTATGACAAATGTGGCTGAGGTAAGTCCGTTTTTGGCAGGACAGGTTTGAGGTGGGCAGTGTGCAGCAGGGTATCGCTGCTACCTTTCTCAACAAGAACTGCGCATTCCTTGGTGTGTCTTTGACATCTACCCTTCATCAGCCACTGGTGCATCTCGTAAGGTTATCTAGTGAGTTTTTAATTTTATTTTTATAAAACAATAAAAGAAACAATCTTCCGTGCCAGTGATCTTTACTGAGTCATGTCCCACATCACGTGTTCATTGCTGCCTGTGTCAGTGAATGAATACACCTGAGTAGCCCAAGAGTTTTGGTTGCTCTTAGAATGTAAGCATTTTAAAATTGTGCTGTTTTGGTAACTGTAAGTGTTTGCATAGAGACCAAGTGGCTGAATATCCTACTAAAGGATGCTTTTGACTTATTTCCTTCTCATAATACAGTATTTATACAGATTTTATACTAAAATCCATGTTTCAGCTGTCGTGGCTGAAAGATAGAGAAGTAGAATGCAAGCAGCGCAGGTATACCTGCATGGAAGGGATACTTTTACCATTATTAGATCATATATAGTTCAACGATAATTGTCTTAGAGCTATGTTTACCATCAGTACTTCTTTCAGAGCTGATGATGTTCAGGAAGTTTCTATAAATGAAATTCTAATCTTAATAATGCTATGAGAAGTAAGTCAATTTTGAAGTTACCTCCTACTTTATGACCTTGTTGATTTAAAACGAACAAAACCAACAACATAACATTCTTGCCCCTGCCCCCCAAAAAACCAACAAAACACAACATAAAAACACCCCGAAAACAACCCTCACTTATACGTCAGTAAAGGTACAATTGCAGGACTCACTAACTTGCTTCTGACAAAATAGTTCTTTACTTGTAATGTATTAGCACAAGCCATTAAGAAAGAGTCTCTTCTGGCGAAAGCAATCATAGCAGATGGCACCTCTTCTCTATTAATTTCAGATTGGACATGTACTTTGGCTTGTTAAGTCATGTCATAGTAGTAAAATAACAAGAAGCATTCAAGTGTGCATGATGATACTCCATTATCTGAAGATGCAGCTACCTAGAGGAAGTGCCTTTGAAAGAGTGCTTTAATAGAAATTTAAGACTCCATAAGATGTTCCATTAAAACTAAATAGTGAGTGTAATTAAAACAGGAAGGATGCTTTCATCTGGCTTTTTTTCTCTGCAGCTATTAATTTTTATTTTTATTTTTTTTCAACTCAAATGCTACATCTGTTTGCAGTTAACATCTTTTACCAGACTTGGTACTTCCCTGGAGTCCCATTTGAATCTTTTAATGTGGATCAGCACTTTCGGCACTATGCTATTGTCTACCTGTTTTAAAGTAAATCAATTAAAGTGCACAGCTGTTCAATTAAAGCATTAGCCAGTATCCTGAGACTTCAGGCATTCTGCAAAAGTGCTGTGCAGGAGTAGAAAAGACACCTGGTGATGTGGATTATTTTGTGTATGGGTATTTGGTTTGTTTTCTCATTTTCTTCCTATTTTTTTAAAATTTGTGATTACTGTAAAAACAGGCAGTTTTCGAATTGGCAAATATGGAGAAGGAGAGGGAGTTGCAGTGTGGAACTGTAGTGTGAGAGTAGCTGTCTGAAATAAAGTGTGATCCTTCGTGATGCAATTTTGACATAGCAGAAGCACTCGCAATATGAAAACTGAAGAGTATTTGATGTTGCTTAGATTAACTGAAGCGTTTCATGTGCCACATAATGAAAATACATGTCTCTTGACACTTTAGAATTAAAGAACAGTATTTATTACTAAAAGTTTTTGCTTCTGTTTCTGTTAACAGGTAGCGTGTATGCAGCTCATCAATGCCCTTGTTACATCTCCAGAAGATCTTGATTTCAGGATACACTTGAGAAATGAGTTTTTACGTTGTGGCCTGAAGAAAATATTGCCTGTAAGTCATTTGTACATAGGAATTGATCCAAGCCAACTGTTTGTGGTTGTTGAAGAGAACTAAGTTGTTTTACTGAGAGTAGCAGATGTCAAAGATTTGGGTGTGGGGAAGATCAGGCCTGGAAGGGACTGTCAATTCAGATCTGCTTTCATACTGCATAGTTGCAAATTTAGGCTTTCGTTAGCTATCTAGACTGGAACGGTAGCTGAAACAACACAGTATACGGGGAATTAAATTAGGGTAGTCAGATTTATCACAATATGCTCAAAGCATGTGCAGCGAACATGAGTCTGGCTGTGGAACCAATCTTGGATTAACTGTCTTTGTATATGCCTTTTCTGTTGTTTTCTTTGAAATTTGCTTTTCTTTAATCTGCATTATGAAAATGCACTTGGAATTTTTAAGAAAAAATCAAATATTCTCCTTCATTCTCTTTGAGACTGTGTGTCTTCGTGCAGCTGCACAGAAGGACACCTTCATGGGTAGCTGTGTGTGAAGGTGTGTGACTTGGGCAGATCTGTAGCTCCTGATCAAGTTCTGATGCTTACGTCAAGAACATGCATAGTTAAGCTGCTCGGCAGTTTCTCACAAATGACGAGTGAAGGAATAGCTGCTTGTATTTGTCTGAAACAGTATTTGTACTGCTCTAACTTTTAAGATGAGTTTTCAATCATCAGCTTTTATCAGAAGTAAAAACCTTCAGATTTTAGCACATCTGGCACTGAAACTGCAACCAATGTGTGTATGTTAATTTTTCTTAGGGTATGTGTTAGGTTTTATATCATGCAGATACTTTAATGTCTAGATACACTTGATAACAGAAGTTGTAAGGGTATCCTTCTTATACTTTATGCTTCTTAAGTTGAGTTTCTCTTTCTTAAACACCCTTATACTTTTCATTTTGAAGAAAGTGATATTAACAAGCACAAAGTGCTATTTCCTGTTAAGAGAACTCAATTAGAAGGCCTCATGTTTGTTCTACAATTCGTACCTGCTATATTTGCTGATATTTTGCCTAAGTTTCTCCTCAATTCTGCAACAATAATAAAACCCCTCGGGCACTGAGTTACAGCTTACTCCTGTTCCAAAGGTTAATGTCTTATATTTTGTCATGATATAATTCTTGAAGGGGGAGAATGCTCGCTTTTAAAAAGAGAAAATTAAGATATACTATGTCTTGAAAAATAGGGCTTGAAAGATAAGGATAATGAAGAGCTTGATATTCAGCTGAAAGTGTTTGATGAGAACAAAGAAGAAGACTTAATTGAACTGTCACATCGTCTCAATGATATCAGAGCTGAAATGGAATATCCTTTACAGAAGTGGTGTTATAACTTATTGCATCATTTAATAACTTTATTAAATGTAACTTAGAATGTCCTACGCGCAGTCTGTTTGTCACAGTTGCGTATCTTGTCAGGGACTTTCTCAAGCAGATTTCTTTTTGCTTGTTTTTGTTAAGAACTTATTTAGAAAATGAGTACTTAAATTTGTGTGTCAAATTAAGTCATTGGGAACTGAAATTTTCAGAAGTGATACTTACTAGGCTACACTCTGTTTTGTAATATATGAAGATAGAAAATTATACCTGTAGAAGGTAAGTTTGAAGAAAACATAGTTTTGATTAACTGATTTGGAATAATGGTTCCAGTAGGTTCTGAAGCACTTGAGATACCTTCTCTGGAGGTGAAGAAGCGTAAATTACGTAAGATCGTAATTTTTGCTGGCAATGTTTTGAGAGTGGTAGCCGGTACTTGAGAAACAGTGCAAGACAGATGCAACCAAACAGAGGAATATAAAATTACTACCAAGTAATGTTGATACCTTACAAAGCAGGTAATTGCAGGTAGTTTTCTTCCTTAAGAAATTAAAATGATTGACTGCAGGATATTTGCCAATAGCCTGGCCGACTTCAGAATGAATCTGAAAGCTTTGTGCGAAATACCTATTAGCACAGAATTCTGTGAGTGGATGTAGTGTAAGTTTTCACAGTAGTAAAACATAACTTAATTGTTAAACATGGGATAGTTTCTGCGGATAATCTTAGAGGTACTGACAAGCATAGTTTAGAGTGTTAAAAGTCATTACTTGAACAATCCTAGTGGGAGGTGACGTGGGTGCTTTGTGTTGTGGGGTTTGTTTTGTTGTTTGGGTATGGGCTGTGGCTTTTTTGTTTTGTTTTGTTTGGTGGTGTTTTTTTCCAAGTTCTTGTATTTCCTTAACAATGTTTGCACTGATGTCAATGAAGTATTTCATCTGCTGTATAATATGTTGAAAGATACTTCTTCTGAGAATTACTTCTTGTCAATTCTCCAACATTTCCTTCTCATCAGGAGTGATTACTACGTCCGGTAAGTGTCAGCTGTCAGGTTGAGGTTTTTTGGAGAAGCTAGGGGGAAGAATAGAAATCAAGACCGTGGTAAACTAAGTAGCTCGTAATTATTTGTGAGTAGTTGCTCTATGTTGCTGATGTGTTATTTCTCTTTCTACCTAATGTTAGTACTGAAAAGATCTTGTTAAATACAGTGTTCTTATTTCAAAGACTTAAACCTTCTTCTAACAACCGTATCCCCAAATGCCTTCAACTTGTTTATTCGAGTTTCATAGCTTCATGACCTCAAAGAAACTGAGAGTTAGTTGTGTAACTAATAGTTTTAAATACTTCCACAGTGCCTTGTTTTTTCAGTGTCAGAATCTCTTAGGTGCACCTTGTAGTGTCTTAACACTGTCAAAGTACCAGATACAAAATCTTGTTTAGTAAGTCTTTTGTTGTAAAAGATTGGTAAAAAGACTTGATATCCTAGATGATAAAAATAAGAAGTAAAATATAACCTGATAAATCTTCAGTTTATATACATATATTTTTTTTCAATTTGGAATTTGAAGTATCATCAGTTTAGGTTTGAGAGGTTCCTATTTTGAAGCCTCAATGGTATATGAAATTGCGATGTAATATCTTACACTAGTAAGAACTAATAATTTTTAACACAGAATTCCCTAATTTAGACATTCCTGATGTTGTCGTGTAGAGATGTATATCAAGAAATTAAGTTAGTAATTAACTCATTTTCTAAGTAATTGAGTACTGGTACTGTTGAAAGTGATGGAATTTACTGTGTTGAGAATGTGCTGAATAATTCTTGCAGCATATATTGAAAATAATAAAGGCATGGTTTGTTTTATTGATCACTCTTTGGTAAAGGATAAATGAAAAGTGCACAATATTCTGTAGAGTCTTGAACTTCCTCAGATGTTCTTCTGAGGAACTGCCAACAATGTTTTATTAGCTGGACTATAAATAAGTCCTTTAACTTTTACTGGCAATTGTGTAATTCGTGTATTAGGAGTTAGCGTTGTCCCATCCCTCCCCTCTGTGTTGCATAAATGATTCATGTTCTTATTATCTTGTAAAATGTGTTCTTTGTTAGACCTCAGTATTACAAGATAATAGAAGAATGCGTATCACAGATAGTGTTGCACTGCAGTGGCACGGACCCCGATTTTAAATGTAGAGGGAGGATGGACGTGGATTTCACTCACCTTATTGGTTTGTATGCTATAAGCGATTTTAGCTCGTTTTACTGAAGTGCAAATTCTTCTTTGTATTCTTCTGTCTAGACTTAAATAGACAGTGGGATTTTTTTCAGTTTTATGGAAATAAGTGTACTTGTGGAGAAGGCCAGATCAAACTCTGCCACCTTTAATAAAATGCCACTGATGAAGTTTGCTTCTCCAAAGTTTTGTTGACTTATATCTGAATAAGATATTCTTAATAGCCAAAAAATGCTCGTTGATTAATTGTGCGAATTTCAGGTCAGTTAGAAATACCAGAATTTACATTAGCATTAATTGTTAATGGATTTTAAATTATTGTTTGGTTCATTCTAAAAATATTTTCTGTAATATTTTTCAAGTATTTGAGGTTAGTTTAAGGTAGACTAATCAGTTAAAGCATTGAAGGGCTGTTGATGTTCATGTATATGGGAAAGAAGCAGATGACTAAATACTATATGATTTAAATGTCAGTTATCAGCACTTTTAAGTGTCGATTTCTGCTTTTCTGAAGAGTGGTGGGGTAGATTGTAAACAAGCGTGTCTTGGGAGTCACTGTTTCATAGGGAGAAGCAATTGCTCTGGGACAAGACATTCATTTTGGAGAATGTTTTTTGGTGCTGTGACAAAAGGAACAAAG
Source organism: Apaloderma vittatum (assembly GCF_000703405.1). Taxonomy (NCBI): domain Eukaryota; kingdom Metazoa; phylum Chordata; class Aves; order Trogoniformes; family Trogonidae; genus Apaloderma; species Apaloderma vittatum. The sequence continues at coordinate 134,594 of NW_009717486.1, read as the reverse complement.
AAAGGATGCGGTACAGGGTCACTGTGGGATGGGGGGGGAGGAAATTGCATTCCAGAAGGCGTTCTGCATGTCTGAGAAGAACTTCTGACTGTAGGAACATGATCATTTGATCTTACCTCATCTTGCCTTTTGTTTACATTGACCTACTAGTTTTAGGGATAACTGGTTTGTCTCTCCATGCCAGTTTCTACCCATAATATATCATTACTTGTGTTTGCCTCGCTTACAAAATGCTTAGTCTTACATTGTATGAAAATTCAATAGAAGTGCGTTCTGTCACTGAGTGAAGGAATCTGTACTTCACAGTCTAAATTCTTCTTACCTATGAAATAATTTTACTGCAATAAGGAAGTGCTTTATTTTGAATTCCTAATCTGGAAAGGAGGCTTTCTGATTTGAAACATCCAAAGTAACTATTACTTAGTGAAAAAAATAATTTTTTCGTCTCTTACTTAGTAGTAGATTCATATAGAAGAGACGAGCATGCAAGCTCAAATGTGTTGGAGACAAAACAGCTGTGATGATTCATCTTCCTTGGTCCTGTGTCCTCACCATTTAGTTTATATTTATGGATTTTGCTTATCAAAATATTTCACTAAATGTTTGGTCAGAGCAATCTCCTAATCTGTTGTATGTTTTTTGCCTGTTGCATTTGTGTCATGAGATCATCAAGTAGTTATGGTTGGAAGGTACCTCAGAGCTGCACTACAGTTTACCTGACTTCTCTGTGATATTTGAATCTAGATGCATGTGTGGACAAAGCTAAAGTAGAAGAGAGTGAAAAGAAAGCAGCAGAATTTTCCAGAAAGGTAAGACCTAACCATCGCTCTTTTTAATGTATGGGACAAAAGTCTTTAATGGGAGCGTTGTAGGTTTGTTTCACAGTAGAAACAGTAGATTCAAGCTTACTTGGAATCTTGAAGTAGATGAGTAGTATTAGCTGTGCATATCTTCATTTGTATTCTTCTACTGTGGATAATTATGAGAAACATTCCACTTGTTGCTGTTTTTATGGGAAAGATTCCACTTGTTGCTGTTTTTATGGGAAAGATTCCACTTGTTGCTGTTTTTATGGGAAAGATTCCACTTGTTGCTGTTTTTATGGGAAAGATTCCACTTGTTGCGCATGTCTATGCTTAAAAAACAAAACTTTTGACAGGAAAATCTTCAGAACCCTTCCTCTAGCCGTGTTTTAGAACCTGAAGAAACTTACTGAAAAGCGGCACCAGCTCTTTAGGCAAAGAGATGCTAACATTAAAATACTGCTTTATTTCCTTATAGTGCCCATGGAAAGTTATTATGTTATGAGGAAGAGTAATTTATTTTCTTATTATTTACTTTTGAGAATCTTAACGGTACATTTTGGAACCTGTTTTTTTTTTTCCTAACAGATTTATTCTTCTGGTCTAGTTGTCTTTTATTAGGAACTTGATAACTAAGCCCTATTGTGATGATGGTCAGTTTTTATTTATTTAGACCTTAAAAAATTATTTCTGTAGGAAGAATTCCAGCACAGTATATTTCTTGTAATATAATTTTTGGAGGGTGTTTCTAAGAAATTATCCTCTGCTTTATCGCTGTTGGTGTTTGTGCTGAGAGTATCTTGCTGAAACATACTTTCTCAAGCTGCTTCAGCTCCTATTTCCTGCATTATGGTAGTGGATAATTTGGTCATCTCAGCTCATCACAAACTATATGACATGCAGAATGTACTATACCAGCTGCAATAGTACTAATGTTCATATACCATGTTGTGTGTTCAAAAGCATTCAGAATTCTGATACTTGCTGTGGTCTAAGAAGTCTCTTGCAGACCAAAAGGCAGTACACGTTCTTGAGCGTGGCGATACAAATTTTGTATGAAGAGTTGAATGAAGTCATTAGCTTTTTTTCTCTTCATTATTAGATGTGGGTATGTTTCCAGTAGGAGCTGGAGTGTCTGAACTTTATGGAAAGCAAATTGTTGTGATGCTTTCCTGGCAGAGTTGCTTATCATAATGTGCTTCATTAGTGGCAGCCAACACATGTTCTTCCTAGTGATAAGTTGCTTTGTCCTTTGGGAATGATTTGCAGAAGCTTTTAAAGATGCTAGTAATCTCTTAAACAAAGCAGACAGTCACAGGATGAAAATACATGGCAAATATATCGATGATGTTGAACACTGGACTTTGATTTTGTATGGGGACTAAAGGGATTCCTGACTTACTTGGATTCCTCCTTGCCTGGGTTACTTTATGATGATACCGCTGAAGCTGCCCACATCTCCAGATTTGAGCTGGCTGCTGGAGATGCATGGTCGAGTTGAGTTTGAGAAGCCTGCAGTGTTCTGTTGGTAGGGGAAAGACCTGCTGGACTTGGAGCTAGTACTGAGTAGCATCTGAGTGGTTCTGGGTCAGGACTTACAGAAGAAATTATGTGGTACTAGAGCAACACATGCTGGACAGGACTTTTTTTAGTTTTACAAGTGCTTCTGTTGCTTTCAATGTGATACTGAATTCCTGAAAGCGTAATATCTAGTGTGGACATAAATGGACGAACACTTCTCTATCGGTTAATCATTACAGTTTGATGAAGAGTTCACAGCTCGACAAGAAGCGCAAGCAGAGCTTCAGAAACGAGAAGAGAAAATCAAAGAACTTGAATCAGAAATCAAGCAGCTACGAGCACAGGTAATAAAACTAAATCAAAGTAAGATTCACAGTTGAATTTTTTATTTTTGTAAGAACTAAAAAGAAATTACTTAGGAGTGTCCTGTCTCTGTGGAGTTTGAAATATATATATTTGCATTGATTTTGTTTTTAAGCCAGTTTAAACTATTAAGGATAGTTAATGGCAGTAACATTTTTTTCAAAGGTATATTCAACATCTGTCACAGATACTTGCTTTATTGAGGAAAAAATATCTGTAGGCTATGAAGCCTGAGTGTTTTTTTTTTTCTCCAAGTGCTTGTTCATGCTTTAACATTATTACTTCTATATATTTTGCAAAAGGAGTTTTTAAACTCTTACTTCCTTTAAAGTAGAAACAGTAAGTGATCGTTTTTTTTTATAATTTTAAGTGAACTGCCTATAGTACATAATAATTTCATAATAAAAGATTACTTAGAGGAAATAGAATGTGAGCTTTTATGATGGTTTGTGCATAGCTCCTGGTGCTGCTTGTTAACAGATATTCTTGAAGGACAGAAGTTTGTGAGGAACTTGAACTGGGGAAGGATCATGTTATCACTGCAGAAACTTCTCTAACGGTTTAACATGCTGCCATTTCTCTTCGTTGTTCCTTTTGCAACTTATGAGAATGGATATGGCAATTGCTCTTCCTATCACTGCAGAAACAACTGCAGACAGACTGAAAAGAAAGCATGATTGATTTGCATTCTCCCCTCCTCGCCCCCAAACGAGATGTCGGAATAATTATGAACAACTGTGATCCCGTAACCTCTTGCACTGCAATAGCTGCTTCAGTGATTTCTGCAGAAAATTTTGCACCAGCAGATCAGCATTGTTAAAATTCAGTGTGGTTATTTGTTATTATCATCTCTGATGCCCCAGCTTGCCAGGATATCCTAAGTGGGATAAATGTTTTGTGCATTGGTAAGAAATAAAATGCTCTTCTGTTCACTTAAATGTTACTGCTACTATTAAATTTTCTTTAAAATGGAAACAATTTGTTTTTATAAAAATGCTAGGATATTCAGTTTACTTGGCAGTTTTATGGTACATGGTATAATCTATTATTATTACTTCTCATTTAAATAGGAGAATGGTTGAATTTCGCACTTCCTTGAGGTGTAGTTTACTCTGAGGCATCCTATTTGGTTCAACTTGATACTAAACCTCCTTCCGCCCCTGATGAAAAGAGTTCCTTCCTCTCTTTTACAGGGTCCAAGTCTGACAGGTCAGCTGACAGAAGTAACATCCTTACCTCCAACCAAACAATGTGAGAATGTGCCACCTTCTCCAGCACCTCTGCCACCTGGTGGAGCGATACCTCCACCCCCTCCGCTACCTGGTGGAGTAGCAGCTCCTCCTCCACCACCTCCACTGCCTGGTGGAGTGATACCTCCTCCTCCTCCTCCACCGCCTCCGCTGCCTGGTGGAGCAGCAATACCTCCACCGCCTCCGCTGCCTGGTGGAGCAGCAATACCCCCACCTCCTCCGCTGCCGGGTGGAGCAGCAATACCTCCACCTCCTCCGCTGCCTGGTGGAGCAGGAATACCACCACCGCCTCCACTGCCGGGTGGAGCAGCAATACCTCCACCGCCTCCGCTACCTGGTGGAGCAGGACCGCCTCCACCACCTCCGCTGCCTGGTGGAATAGGACCGCCTCCACCACCACCACTACCTGGTGGAGCAGGACCACCTCCACCACCACCGCTTCTTGGTGGCGCTCCAATGCCACCAGCTTTTGGAGGTATTCCTTTTGCTCCCTTTCCGGTGATGCCAGCTTTGCCACATGGGATGAAGGAGAAGAAAAAGTATAAGCTGGAAGTCACAATGAAGAGAATCAACTGGTCAAAGGTATTACATTTGTTTTTATTCCCATTGATAAAAAATGACTTTTGAGGAAGAAGGAGGATTATGTGCCAGAGTTTACATTGGACTTCTAATAGTACCTGTGTTTTTGGGGATTAATTCAATTCTTTATCCAAAAGCAATGGATGCAGTGATTGTGATTCAGTTGGTACTGGTTTTCCAAGACGCCTTATGCTATAGGGTAAGCTCCAAGTGTTTAATGCTGCCAAGAGCCCGCAACACCCCGGGTTCTGGGAGTACCTGCAGCTCTCAATTTTGGTGGATTTTGGAGCTGAGTTCTGCGTGTTTTCAATTGTAATTGATATTGGAGTTGCCAAGTGTGTGCTTCAAAGGTAAAATATCTTGGTTAAAGCAGGTTTAAGTTACCAAATGAAATGTTTACTTTATGGATCACGTTACTACCTTTTTCAGAAAAAAGATGGGCTAGTTAGACAAGTTAAATGATTAAAGTATTGCTCAGTTTTAGGATGGAGGAAATAAATTGGGTGGAAAGCTCTTGGCAAGATGGCCATTTAGGGGCTTTGACAGTCTGGCACTTGACAGAAAGAAGGATGTTGAGTCAAAGAGTAACTACAGCTCTTTGCTTAATGGAAGTAGCTAAGAAAGTATGTCGAGAAAGGAGATGTATGAAGAGGTTTTATTTGAGTCTCGGTGTAAAACACAGTAAAACTGCGTATGACTGGGTACATGGAATTTTGGAATGTGATGCAAATTAGAACTCCGATTTTAGTTCTGTCTTCTCGGGGTTAGGCAAGCTGTGAGAGCCAGAAGTTCTGGTTTATGATTTATTTTTATTCTTGTTTTTCTGAGGGCAGGTTGAAAGCGGATCATGCTTTTAGAGACTGTAATTTTACCTGTGATATCTTCTGGACAGAACAATGCATAATTGTTCTGGTTATGCCGTAGGAATTTCTTTTAAAAATTAGGTTTAAGTGAAACTGTCATGGTGGCGATTCATTGCGTAATCTATTTTTGTTTTAGAAGCCTTGCGTGAAGCTTAAAACTTTGACTGGCTTAGAAAGAGAGGGATGGGAAGGCATTGACGAAAGAGTTTTTCCTAATTAAAAGGAATAGCTCTGTATTTACCATGATACTCTGAATAAATACAGTAATTTATTATAAATTAAAGCATCTAATTAAGAAATGAAGCCAATTATTTTGTCTTCACGTTTCTTTTGGTCTTGTGATGTGTTCTGAAAGTTCAAAAGGAAATTTTTTCACTGCCTGTCAGTGATAGTTGTACTACAAAACACACTTGAACAACGTTTTTATTTCTCTGAGAAAGGCACGTGTTTGCCCTGTTAAGACAGTTGCAATTTATCAGAAGGTTCTAAAGGCAATGGTGTTATTAAATATCAATTTTTATTGTAAGCATTGAAGAAATTTTTACTTGAGTGAATTTTTATCTATCTAGTTTTGTGTAAAATTATTACTGCATTTGATTTAGCAGTATGTGGTTTAATATTAAACTTGAATTCAAGTCATGGCTCTATGAGGTTATTAAACTGATGTTCCTCACTTCTTTACTTTAGAGATATAGTTGATAGTGTATCCTATAATGAATTTTTAAATGAGATTTTTGTTGACAGAACTCTGTGTTTGATGTTTGACGGATGTGTATTCCTGGAAGCTAACTTAGTTCCAAAACCAGATTCTTTTTAAAAACCCTGTGGGTTGCACATCATTGAACGAGAAATTTCTTCCCATGAGAGCTTTCAGAGAATGTGTGCTGAGCCCAGTGGATTTCCGTGAGGCCAGCAGGAGATGCCAGTAGGGAACTGCTGTGTCCTCTTTTTCTTTTGGCCCCGTTGCGAGGGCAGCTTGGAGAGCACGTCTGTGACTCCTCCCGGGTTTGCAGAATGAGGTCGGTGGGAGAACGCTCGCTGGATTTCAGCATTCTGCAGACACTTGCTTGTGTGTCTGTATCAAAGCAGAGTGAAAACTGTGACGACCCAAAGGAGAAGACGGGACGGCATGCGGTTAATCGCAGGGAGCGTGAATTGGTACCTCGCCATACGCTGGGTCCACGTATCCAAACCATCGGGACCAGTTTTAAGGCAGCTTTCAAGCACAGCTAACAGCATGCTGCCTCAGGGGGAAACCTGCTACATTTGTGATGTCTGATGGGGTTTTAAGTTCAGGACTGCCGGTGTGGGCTGTGATGGCACTTGTGGGTGGTTCATGGTGGGAGCTGTTTGAGTTGGTTGATGCTGTTGATGATGGTGGTTGAGTTGGTTAGACGGCTGTGCGCGGGCAGGGTTGTGGCCACATGGAGGAGCTCTGGGACTGCTCAAGTGAAATGTTTGGGCACCATTAAATTCCAGTGACTGAGCTGCTGCACAGTCTTCATATAGTTATATTTAAGCAAATTCCATTTTTAAAAACATCTTAAAACACAAAAATTTACTTGTACACAAACACAGCTTACTGCTCATGTTGCTTTAAAATCCTTTTTGGATCACTGTAGCCACTCTTATTTCCATATAAAGAAAAAAATAAACTTGATGATAGATGCAATTATCTAGTGCCTCAAGACTGAACCATCATATCTTAAACGCAGTTTGTGGTTGGCAGTTTTCTAGTGGTATAAAATGTGATACATGTATTGAGGTTTCCTGTAGATAAAATGCAGATGAGCAAATCATCAAGGCACATCAAAGGAGGACCTATTTATATGGCATACTAGCTGGTTTGAGCTCTAATTGGACTTAAGTGGGGATTGACTGGATCTCTGCTCCCCATTTGTCAGGTTATTTATTTAATCTTTGTACTACCAGCGAGTATCTGACACTTCCCTTGAAAAATGTATTTGATCTCAATAGCGTGGTAGTACCAAGAACTTAGTAAAATCAAATTGTTGATGCAGGTACGCTGGTCGGTGGCTACCGTTCATCATTGCTGACCATAAATTGCAATTTAACATTGAAGAACTGTTGAATGTGTAATTTAAATCATGCTCTGAATTAGCGCAATGTTTTTCTCAGAATGTTTTCACAGCTGGTAAAAGCATTGGGAAATTTGTATGGATGTAGATGGGTGTTAACATGTTGTAGTGGCTGGAGTTGGATGCCCTGGGATGTCAGATGTTGCTCCTGGCTGAAGATGCTGTAGCTGTTCCACATGAAGCCTCTCAAGTGGATCCTGTCGTTGCGTAGCACCAACGGTCCTTTGCAGGCTGCTTCCACACCATTGCTAGCACCCCAGGTCATCTGTCCGTGGGGTGCTTGCACAGCTGGCCTGCCCCGTCAGATGTGGGGAATTTCAGTTTTAAGGTGGACACACTTGGGGCAGCAGCAGTGGACGATGTTTGGAAATCATTTGAGTTTGTCCCACAGGGTTTTTCAAGTGATTCAGGCTAAGTTGCTGTGGATCATTTCTGATACAATAAATGGTAACGACAGAAGACCTAGACTGTCTTCTGATATTTTTGAATAATTAATCTTACTTTTATTTAAAAAGAGAATTGAACTTACTTAAATTCTCTGTCTAAATAAAAAGTAATCTTAGGTTTTATGTTCCTCTAAATTCTGAATATCGAATAGGGAAATGACTGTTTCTCTCAAGTGACGAGTCAGAGCAGTATGATGAGGTAAAATCTTTGTGGAAATGCATGGCATGTCAGTTTATAGTATCTTTTACCAGAATAATTAATGTTTATAACTTATCTCTAGTGTTTTGCCACTGGATTTCCAAATATTTGGGGATGTGCTGAAATATCTAGCAGCATTAGATTAAAAACAGGCTTTCAAAATATTCAGGTAGAAGGATATTCAGAATAGTCAAACATGTTTTTAATGTATTAATTTCAATAAATGCTAAGATAAATTTGAAATTCACTTTACTTTTTTCTCCCTATAATTCTTATAAAGTAATTTGCATGTAAGGACTTTCTTGGTTGTGGGAGGAAGAATTAAAAGTATTGAGGGGAAAAAAGACCTTAAATCTTTGGTTTTGATTAACAGGCTTCAGTGTGCATTCTTAGTGCTGCAGTACAATACTAAAAAGAATAAAGAATGTATGAGTTATCATACTGGAAAATATGCTCAGGTATTGCTTTGAGGAATATGACATTATCCAGTGTTAGAATCCAGAGATTTGGGGATTGTTTTTTACCTTTGAAATTCACCTAGCCATATGAAAGTCTTTAGTTGATATACTCTTATGACTTATTTGAATTATACAATTTTTTCACCTTCAAAATCCATGTATATATTTATATTAAAAAGGTCACTTCACCGCCTATGAAATGTTTATCATCTGTTGAAAATATTCTACCATTGAATGTCCTTGACTTTTTTCTGTTTAGAAGGTGCTCTCTTCAAAGCTCCTGTAATACAATTTTCTGTATTTTTTTTTAAACTGTTCTTCCTCCTTTTTAAAGGAAATTCTCATGTTTTAGAAATGCGTTTCCACCTGGGCTTTAAAGAAAATTTTTGGTGGCTATTAGTTAAGTAAGCTTCTTTTAAAGTCTTTGACTTATTGATTTTTATATTAACCCCTTTTATCTCTTTGAGTATTTCCATCTGGACTTTTTTTCCTTATAGAATATGGATTTCATCACAGATTTATATTTTGCCAGTTTTTTAAGGGGGAGCAAAAATTATGTATGCGATTGGCAATATGGTGCCCTTCTGAAATTGCTTCTCATCTTTGACTCCGTACTTCTTCTGGTTAGGATAATTTCTTTCCTACAATTTTTTTATCGTTTTCATTTCTTTAAGGGTCTCAAGCAGGGAAGAACTCGTGCCATATGTGTAACTCAGGCTTTCTATATGCAGTTGTCCTTGTTAAGTAGTACCTGATTCCAGAGTCAGTTGCACAAGTTTTGTCTGTGAAACATATTGGACCGCTATCCTGTAAACATATGGGAAACTCAAACTTTTTAGGATATAATACATACGTGTCATTGCAACCAATTTTTTTGTAATGAACGACATTCATGCGTTTATGGGAACGCTGTGTGTGACCGTGGAAAGTAACTGCAGGTGGACGCTTTGCCCAGGTGCTCTGGGAAGAGTGCCAGAGCTCTCCTGCTTACTGAGAGAGAGGGAAGTCTGTGTGATCATCACTTTTAAGGAGCCATGATGTGGGAATAAAATTCTTAGTGTTTTAATTTAGTTCCTGTCGTCATAACTGTCTTCGCCAAGAGCGTTGGGTTAAGGTAGTTTTTAAAAATGCCTTACGTGCAGCTGGTGCTAAAGCAGCTACGTGCTAACAGATTGGTCACTGGATAAAAGGTGCAGAACCAAGAGATTGCGGTGAAGTTTACAAATAGGTAATGATAAATTTTCTGCTGCCCTCTTGAAGTTAAACAGCCCTTGAAGATTAACTGGCATTTAAACAAACGTAAACAAGAACTGATAAGACTTTAAAAACTTGAAGGTGCACATACTTTGAAAGCAAGATAGCTGCACTGAATCATACATCAAGAGTAAAATCAGCTTTCAGCTTCTGTGCTGAAGAGTAATTTTTAATATAGCCAGTATCAAATAAGATGCTGTAAACTGTGTTTACAGTTGAATACTTGAAACCACATTTAAAAAAGTGCTATCAGGTATAAAATTATTTCTGATACATAGAAAGATAGTTCTTCCTACAGACTTAATATTGAGATACTGAAACGTCTATATTGACGTATCGTTTGCAAATAAGGTATTTCGTACTCTGGCCGTGTAAGAAATGCTGTTCCTTCTGCAGTTCTCAGGTAGCAGGGATGCATATCCATGGTGAAGAACTTGGGAACTGTCTAGAAAGCAATCAAGGGAAAGGTGCACCACTTTCAAACCCAGATGCTAATGTGTTATCAAGCCTGGTGGGAGTTGTTGAAGGGGAGAAATACAGTAAAAACCATTGTGTAGTCTAGGGCAGCGTAGTAGTGGGTAGTTCATCTGATTGTGTTTTGTTCAGGAAGCATCGTCAAGAGGACGCAATACCTGGAATGTACCTGAGCTTAATTGAGTCCAATTGTCACAAAAGTCTAGTAGCATTGGCTTTAACTTGACTATTGAAAATACTGATTAATTACTTTGGACATGATTTTTTTTTATTATTTTTTTTTTTCAGATTGAGCCTCAAGAGATAGCAGAAAACAGCTTTTGGGTAAAAGCTGAAGAAGATAAGTTTGAAAACCCAGAACTGTTCGCAAAACTGGCGGTTACCTTTGGAACGCAAATGAAAGGTACTTTCTTATTGTACTTTGTATTGTCTTTTTATTAAGTTTAAAAAAAACCCCTGTACAATGACAATTTCTCTTATGCTTTGTGCAATACCATGGAATTCATATAATGACTTTATAGCAGGAAGATGTTTTGAAATGTATGTTTTTATTAAGCATAGCAGTCTTGTTACAAGAATTGCTCCTCCCTTGCTTTACAGCATGAGAAGAGGAATGTTCTGTAATGTCTCTTAAAAGTATAGGCTATGTTGTAGACAGTTGTGAATTTTCTTCAAGTTAAATTGTAATAAAATTTAAATTCCAGTCTTAAAATCATGCTCATCGCATTAATATTCCTGGCTGCAGGAACTGTAAGTTGCTGGGTTCTTTTTGATATTCCACATGTGGAGGGTCTGTTGTGTAACCAGAATTTACTTGTGCTTGTATCACTCTGCTAAATCGAAATCCTCCACATGTACAAGTAAGACTTAGAATACGGTAATTACAATATCCAGCTGAATCACATAATCACAACTCCATAATAAGCCTGCAGTCATAATTCTGCAGTCCTAATTCTGTAATCCGTGGGTTTCAACCACTGTTCTTTTCAGGTTATTGTGTTTGTGTTCTTAGTTGTTGCTTTCACCATTTTTTCCTTTTAATAATATATGCAACTCTCTTAAGAAAAAAGTCTTTAAATATACTCCTTTAACTTGTATTTAAATTTATATTGTGTAACCTATGGAGCATCCCGTATGAAGTTTATATACAGTGAAACTGCATTGTTACTTTCCTAAGTGAAGGACGTAATTTTGTTTGCAAAGGTTGGATGTGTGAGTCCACACTCTTGAAACTGTTTGCATAATACCATGGGACGGTGTCAGGTAGCCTACAGGTTTGTGTTGAAACACAGTGTGAAATGGGTCTATTTTGACTACTAGAGAGAACAACACAGTGAGCAAACTATGCTGGAGCTCTCTGCCCAGTGTAACTGAGGCTACTCAGTCTGTTATGTAAATAGCTCTTCTGCTGTTGGTTTTACATTTGGAAAAAAATCAGTAATTTCTCAAACACTTGATTCTTTCAATAGGAGATACAATAATATTTATAACTTGAGTTGGGAGTGCAGTTACAGCTGAATGTGGATTATCATTTTGAAACTGCAATCCCCTTCTAAGCTCCACATGGCTTTCAAATGGCCTTTGAGTACTTCTAAAGCTGCACACAGCCTCTTCAGTTCGTGTCATTATGTTCCTCGGTTAATGGTCAATTGATCAGTTTTTCATATGTGGCCATTTACTGGTAATTTGTTTCAGGCACTGAAAGTACTGTCCAAGTACGGTTCAATAATAACTTACTCAGGAGCTAATGAGGAAACCCAAGAAATTAGAGTCCAGGAAGTGGTAGATACTGCAAGAATGAATGCCTGGGCTAGCTACAAATCTTTTGTCCATTTATCAACTAGTTAGAATATGATCTACATTAGGGATATGTTGTTCTTGACATATCTGGTTCCATCCACTTTCAAGTGTTCATAGGCAAAATTTGAATAAGCAAACACTCGCTTAGGATTTTGAAGCAAATGTGTGTACTGACTTGCAAGTGTGTTTGTGCTGCTGATTTGATTTTTTTCCACCTAAACTTTTTGACTTTGAGAATTAACAATTCTTAGGATGATTTGTGTTTTAACCATAGGGAATCATCTATTTTAATTTGAACCACTACAATGCTCTCACTTCTATGAATTATTGAGGATTTTATTACTTTAGGTTGTATTGTTCATAGAGTTTTGTGGTATCCTGTTTGTTGTCTGAATTTCAGGGAAAAGAACTGCAGTTTTTACTAATACAGTGTTTGAAAAATTAACTTGAGTCTCAGAGAACCATAACCTTCCTGAACCATTTATTGAGTAGATTCCTTGAGTTATTTCTGAACGTCTCTTTGTGCACTTTTGAAACCCCTTCAAAGAGTTTGTTATGGCTGTGTTTGTCACAAGATAAATATACAGTTCTTTCACTCAGACCTCACGCTCTTCTCAGTAGTCACTGAATTTGAGCCGTTAAGTATTCTGCTTTTACAGTTTCCCACTTTGCTCGAAATGTTCGGATAACACACACAGGAACAGCAAAGCATAATCTGCAGCAGTATAACATTGTTTTTCCCATACCAAAGGCTGATAGAATTTGAGTTCCTAGCATTGCAGCGAGGTTCACGTGATGCAGAGCTGTTCACTGCTGTGATGGCAAGACAGGAGAACCTTTAAGGGGGAGAAGCCCTAGCAGCACATCACACAGTGGAACGAGACCTTTCGTAATGAAAACGACACGCTTCTGCCTTGAGCTGAATTCTTTCATCAGAAATCGGGAGAAATGTTTCTGAATTCCTGAAAAGCTGCTTCATTAAAAATGCTGAAAAAACCCTCTTGAAATTTTGACATAGCTGTCGGTTTCATACGAGAAGAAATTCGTGTTGACATAGTTGTGCAGTTCTAAATCAACACAAGTTCTCCAAATAGCTTTCTGTGGTGATAGCCTTGCAGATATTTTTCTTCTTCTTCCTTATGTTGTTCTCTGTTAATGGCTGTAGAAGATAACGCACTATAATAAGACATGGGAAGATGGTTAAAAATGCCACTACATATTGCCTAGGATATTAACATTTTATTTGGCTGACCACTAGAGAAAGTCAGTTTTGTCTTTGAGTTCAAGATTTTCTTAAAACTTGGAGACCTACTACAAGTCAGGAAGAGTCTCAGCATTTAGTTACAACACAGGCTCAACTAATTGCATCCCATAAGCAATGGTTTTCTGCAACTGTTATCTGCAGAGCAGAACATTAAGTGATATTCACGTTTTTTCCTCACTTTTTGGTTACTAACCACAGGTAGCTGGGATCTGGGATCAAATTTCTATTCTGCTTTAGTCCCATTTCGTTGGGCAGTCTCCTAATATATTACAGGAGAATGATAGAAAGACAAATAGAAATGCATTTTATGTTCTCTGGAATACAGTCAGCATGAAAAACAAGTACATGAATGTGTGGAAGAAAACTGACAATTGCCAAAAGCAATTGCGATGACTTAGTTTACTTTCTTGTCTTTCATGGCGTTTCGAAGTGCCAGTGGGAATAATAATTGAAGTAAACCAAATGATAGTAGACACACTTATTAGCAATTTATCATTCCATATAGGTTGGAACACTCAGATTTGATTAAACCTCTGAATTCTATTCCTGACTTTCCAGCACAATGAGAAAGAAACTTTGAGGTTTATCCTCATTTAACATAGTTGTGTTTTAAGATACTCTAATAATATCTTAAAGGTGGTTGTCACTAAACCATGTGCTGCCTTGCTGTCTGAGTGCCACCTGTTTTGTTTTCAAGGAAGGCAGCCAAAGCTGCAGGCAAGTGATGCTTCTGGAGGCCAAAAGTAGAGGGATGAGGGGGAGGAGTCATAGTAAGACACTTGTGAAGCACCATTTTCATTAATTAACGAATTATTGCATTCGTCAGTTAGCTGCTTGTGAAACATAAGAATGTTTAATCACAGAGCACCGGGAGCGAAAAGAAATGATCCCTGACTGGGAAAAGAATTTTCTTCAAATATACTTAGATCCAAGTTTTCATTTAAAAAGGATGCCTGAGGTTAAGTCTTGTGATGCTAATTAGATACGTAATGCTGATGCCCCATGAATATGCAGGTTCAAATGAGTGCTGACACTCAGAGGGCAGTATCTGGTCTGTGAAATCAGTTACTGAGCACCGTTAGAAAAACATCTGTTGTACAGGGAGCAATGGAAACATTAAGAAGTATTCCCTTTCAGACTTTACAGGATTTTGAGAACTTAAGGTGTGAAGTAAATTAACTGGCATCTGATTATCGGTGTCTCAGTACAGTCTGGAAGGATTTTCTGCGTTTTTCTTCAAGAGAAATACAGATAATCCAAATACCTTTCAAGGGCCTCTGACAAATGGACTCCAGGGCTTCAAATTTTCATTGAAGTTCTTCGGTGAGTGTTTTGAGCTTGGAATTGTGCTTCCAGATTCAGAGATGGAAGCGATGGTAGCCTCACAGACCATTTTGGCAAGTAAATGATTTTCCAGGTCAGGCACACTTGAAAACACATGGGCATCTGTGGTGGTCAGTGAGGAGTTGGGCGTTCCTAAGATGCGGGACGGTTACTGCAGCGTGGGTGGCAATGAAGCGCGTAGATGTACATTTCCTTGTGCGGCTCCCCTGAAGCAAAGAGTAAAGATGGTGTTACTTTCCAATCAGTTACTTCTTTTCCTTTGACCTAGTTAATTCTAAGAGAGAATCCGATATCATCCAGATTTTTTGTTTGTGAATCCTGTGTTACTTTGAAGTGAAAGCAGTGATTTTGCTGGTGAAAACATGCATCATCCTTTTACAGTTTTTGAGTCACGACTTGAAAATTTCAGACTCAGTTGTATTTGCTTTGCAAAATAATCTGATCATGGATTGATTTATGTTTTGGTATTTAAATAACCAGGAGAAGGAATTCTACTGAGCTATTGTTAGCTTAGCCTTATCTTTTTTATTTTTGAAAGAGTTAAATCTTACCTGCAAGCAACAGTTTCTTTAGATAAGGTTTTTTATTTTTTATTTTTTACAAGTAGGGTAACCTTTTACATTGTGAGGTTTTCTCCTTTTTAAAACTTGTGTGATCAGTTTTAAGCATTGTGTGATCACATAAATATTTTCTTAATTACAAAAATAATCCTTTCCAGTTTATGGAGTATAAAGAAAATGTGATCTAAGCTCAATGAACAATTTTTCTTAACTGGATGGTGTAGTATTTCTGAGTAACTGAAGAGGGGGAACCCAAGTGATCAGCCAAACACATCTTGTCCTTTTCTGTCTATTATGTGATCTTAAGTCTATTTTCTGTTAATATACAGTGAAATAATATGTTATCAACTAAGAATGCCTTATTACTGTAATCTTTAGATAGTCCCACTATCAAATTTCTAGAATTAGAGAAATAAAGCATTTTTTTAATTAAATGCATAACAGTAACTTCTTAGTGATGAAAATATTGTAATGAAGTTGGACAAGAATTTATGCTTAGTGCATTAATACAGTCTGGTTATAAATCTCTGGAAGCTTCAGCTGCTGCTTTTTGGCAGAACACGGGAAGTGTATGTTTGTAGAATGTGTTGAAAGAAAAACAGACTAACAAACAAAAAACACTCAAAGAAACCCAAGTAAAATTAAGTGTTTCAGATGCTGGTGTTCTTGGCAAGAACCTGCTTAATAGCAAATCTTTCAAGTCATTTAAGCAGGTCATATTATGTCATGCAGGTAGAACATTTTTTTTTATAAATTTTGCTTTTTTCCCTTAACTAACATGAAATTTTGTCTTCAGATACCAGGGTAAAGGAAGATAACACCACCAGCAGCAGTGTGGTGCCCCAAACCTCCCTACGTTGGTCTTTAATTATTTGAATATTGAATACATATATAATTGAATAATGAAGTGTCTCCTAGCAAGTAAAAGTCAAATATTAAAATGTTATGGCTCTGTAGATAAGTTGTGATAGATCATATGCTGGGGCCTCAGATAACTTTGTAACAATGTGACAATCCTCAGTGTACCAGGCCTGCTGCTATCAAAATCACTTTTCACCCTTTGATTGATAGCCTAATTGCAAAACACTACGAAGCAAGTTAATGCCTTCTCCCTAAAGGATCATGTTAATTTCTGGCTCTTGTAATTTAGGTTGTGTATTTTGCCAGTCAAGAATGATAGTGGTGCTCTGAAGAAATTAATTATGTGTACAGTAGATCTGTAAAGGTAGTAATTAGTACATAATAGTCTGTAACTACTGGGATTGTTCCAGTACAGAATTCATTATCCATCCTACTTACCTCAGGGGAAAACTTCTCAATCAGAGTTCTGTTGCTTCTTTATGATTAGACTTTTAAAATATAATTCAACAATCATTTTGATATGTTTTCAAAATTCAAGTAAGATTTTTAATAACTGAGTTGTATTTTTCACATTATGGGAGTTTGAGTGAGAAAGGACAAGAGAAAATACAAATTTACATATAACTATAATTGAACAAACAAAATATTCAGATTTTTATGTGAACAATGTAATAATAAATACATATTACTTAGATTGTTTTAATCTGATCTTATTTTAGTAATTACAATATGAAAACTTAGGTGGCTGTCCAGTCCTAGCTTTGATATTTCCTTCTGTGAACAGCTTGCAGGACTCAGTTTTAAAATACTAATAAACATGAAAAATCAGTAAAACTTTGATAGGATTAACTAAAATTGAGTTTTAACTTGGTCATGTTTTGGGTCAGTGCTAGGATTTTAGTATTTAAACTTGATTTGTTGGTTGAGGAGAAAGAAGGTTGAAATAGGCAACTGAAAATAATATGAAAATGTTGTCAGAAAAAGTTAAGAAAGAGTGTAACAAACACACCAAAAAAGCTGAAGAACAGTCCAGGGAGACAACATGACTTATGCAGAAGACACAACATCTGAGATGATGAGGTTAAGAAAAAGGTGAATTTTATGTAACATTAACTACGGTTTTCCCAACATTTTCAGTAATGCTTATTTGAAAGTGATAAATAGTTTCTTTTTGAAGCTATATATAAAGGTTGGGCTATAAAATGTAACTTGTACTTGTGCAGATCTGTAAGCAGATAACAGTGCTTATCCAGATGAATTTGTTGTTGACATTGAAAGGTGAATGGTCCCTTTAAATATGTCGGAAAAAGCAAGGGCACTGGCTCTGGAAGTAGGTGAAGGTGTAATACGGCTGTTACCCTGTGTGGGTGGTGTGAGAGGTGTATGCGGGTGTTGCACTTTGTCTTCATGGACAAAAAGTGCCCAAACCTTATGGAGACTTCAGCATGTATTTGTACTTTAATGAAGTGTTACATCGAAACGAACACTTAAACAACTTATCTTCCACCTCTTCGGTTTTTCATGTTACTCACCCTCCCTATGTCCCCTTGAATAGCGAAGGTCAAATGGTGTTGCAAGAAGTCATCAGCATCCTGAGTTCTTCATCAGAAGCTGTGTGAGCTTACTTGGAGATTTTGCACCCCTTTCTTTGCATTTGGTGGTTTGGCTTGTCAAGATTTCCTTCGGTTCTGGTAAAATTCCTGTATGCTGTTATTTTCTGCCTTTAAGTGTTTGGATGACTGCTTTCTGATTAAAGTGAATTATTAAGATTTGAGCTGTGGTAGCCTTTTGATTGCCACCTACTTTCTGTGGATACGTGGTGTTTGAGGTCTAAATGCCAGCTTTCTTGGCACAGCCAATTAAAGGCCAGAATGTGGGTGGGCTGCTGTTCTCACCCACTTCAGCTTTTATTTTCCCTTGCTTGCAGCATCCAAACACCTTAATATACTTTAAACTTATGTATTCTGTTGTTAGGAAAACGTGTGAGAAGATTTGAACAGCTTACCTTTTTCAGTAGTTGAAATTATTCTTCTTCTCCCAAAAGCCCTACAGTACAGCACCATAAAAGACATAACTGTGTTTGATTTCTTCGTGCGTGTTGAACAAATAAGTTCATATGTATGAGGAAGATGCCGTGTCCCTAGTACCCTGTTACCGGGCTTTAATTAAACCAACCTTTCTGGTCTGAACACATTTTGGCGATCCTTTTAACGTGTTAATTCTGCAACATCCGTGTGTACGTAAGTGGTGTAGAGTTCCTTGAGAACGTCGTGAAGGAGGGAGAGGTTCATGGGTGGAATTACCCACCTGCAACCTTCAGTGAGTTTTCTTTGAGGCCTCTTTGCTGCTACTCAAGAAGCCACTGAATATGCACCATAGTTCTGTCCTTTGAATCACAGAATGGCCTAGGCTGGAAGGGACCTCAGAGATCATCTAATCGAACCTCCCTGTCATGGGCAGGGACGCCTCTCAACTAGATCAGGCTACTCAGGGCTCCATCCAACTAATTTCAATTATGGAAGGTACCTTTATGCCAGAAGGGGATGCAGAACTGCCTGCCACATCACGTAGTCAGGAATAACATTTTAACCCTGTGTCTTTTGCGTGCTATGTCAGATATAAAGTGGGCTGATATTTTCATCACCTGAAGAAAGTAGAGTGTAATTTTTTTTCTTGTGTGAAACCATCATTCTTAAAGGGTAATATGTTATTTTGCAGGTTTTAAAAAAAATTTCCTGAGTAACTTTTGCTCTTATTTACAAGTCTGTCAGATACTGAGGAGAGGAGAAAATAAAGGAGGCGATGGTTTCAGTGTAAGCCAGTAGATTCTGTTGATTCAGTTGATTTTTGTTCCTTCCTCTTGCCCTGTATTTAACAGGTATCCCTTTCTGACATGAATTTTATTATTTTTAACCCTCTTTGTGACCAGTTAGTCTGCTGGAGTGGGTAGTGTTCCTTTTTTTTGATCAGAATAGATGTTTTAGATTCAGACGTTCTCACTGAAATAACAGAGTGTGCATGCATTAACTGCACTTTTAAAGTTTTTATTCTGCCATTGAGGCAATGTAATATTTCACCATTCATTCTACCTCGGTGAAGTCTTCTTCTGAATGTTACAAAGTTTATATTCAGTGTTTTCCTTGCCTGACAAATGACCATATGAAATCAGCCCTTTCTTTTTGCTTGATGTAATGAAACATTTTTAGTGGGGAGAAAAAAGTTTTATCTTTTCAGCTATTTCTTAGTGAAGAGATAAGTAGCAGCCAAAGAAGGTTAGTGCACCATAAAACTCAAAGGAAAATTGTTTGCATTCATTTACGTTTTGTACTTAACAAAAAAAAAAAAGGATTTGTAATTTTAAAGAATGAGGCTGAATTTGATATGCTAAGAAGCCCAGGCCAAATTAACAAGAGAATTTAAACTTTTACAGCCTTTAACTGGACTCAGTTTTTGCCAGTTCAGTTTTCCTGTAACGCAACTGGATTTGTAGACGTGAGCCGGAAAGCTGCAGCTTCATACAGGAATCTCGAATATTAAGCACAGATATGTTGCACCAGCTCAATTATATGCATTGCTTTGGTGAAATAAAAAGGAATTAAAAAAATACAAACTCAAAACATGTTTGTTTCTGGCTTGCAAACTGCAGGTGGCTCCCTCGATCTTCTGATTAATTCAGGATGTGTAGGTTTGTTTCTTTTCCTTCCTTGCCCTCTCCTTTTCAGAAGTGTATAAATCCAAACCAAAGGAAGACATCCTAGTTCGCAGTCTAGGGTCACCAAGTGTTTCTGTGTCTTACAGGATTTTTGTTTAATTAGGTTGCATACTTTTTTAATCAGCCTTCATATTTCAGCTTCACACAGAACTGAAGCAGACTGGTTTGGTTTTGTCTTTCAATATATTTGACATTGTTGTTATTTTTCAACAACAGGATAAATTCAAGTACCATAAAGAAGGAGTTATTAATTTGCCATTTTTCATGTTTTTCCTTTCTTCTGAACTAGATTTATCCAATAGGCAGACTGTCAAACTCAGGATTGGAAGAAGTTTTATATTGTTTAAATAAACTGACGCCTGAAATTATTACCACTTAGCACAGATTTCTATATGTGTATCTCTCTATATTTTTATGTATTTTATATTCATTTTATCAGTTCTTAAATGATCTTAAAACTATATAAACAAGAGTCACAGTTAATGCACAAGAATATATTTATTGATTAAGGAAAAAAAATATTTTTATGTAATCACCAGTGGAATAAAAGCTTTTCTCCCTGGACATGTCAGGAACAGTTTGTACCATAGCATGATACCTGGGCTTGCTGTGTTTGAGGTATCAGGAGAAAAAGAGAAGGATGAAACTGTGCGTGTGTTCTTTGCATTCAGTGCTGCGTCAGGTACTAAGGCTCAACTGCAGGAGTGGGCTTGTTAAGAGTTACGCTTCATCTATGAACTTTCAGTAGTTACTCAGAGAAGCACGGGTACCAAACGGACCATCGGAATGCTGCGTATCGTTTCGCTGCAGCTGGGCTATTGTTCAGGAGAATCACAAATGAGGCCTCCCAAGAATTCCTTATATGTATGTTCCTGTGTAAGTTTTTCCTTGTGAGGAAAATGCGAATGGTGGCGGCTCGATAGCACCTGCTCCTGTTGAAGGGAGTGTGTGTCTTTTATTTCAAGAGCATCAGTCCCATTTCATTCATCGTGGTACAAAAGGACTGAAGTGAGAATAGCATCCTGAAGGGGCCAGAACAAACAAAAGCTTCCAATTAGGAGGCAGTGTTTGCAGATTTTAGTTCTTCATATTTTATTTCAAATAATATTCCGGTGCACTTACCTTCCAGGAAGTTAAATGATTTCTATGTTGAAGGTAATTTGTAACACTGCATCACAGAGAATAGATATTTGTTTTGACAATCCATGCTATAAAAAAATAGATGTACTGTTGGTATGACCTACTAGCACTTATTCTACTTAGTTGCTGTAATAAGTTTTTTCCCCTCCAATTTGCATTTAAAAAAACCACTGTAACAATAATGTCTTTTACTCCCTTTACTTGGGAGTGGCTGACAGTTGTGTTGATTGTGTTTAACACTTACTCCATATGATAAAACACCATATTGCATGACGAAATGTACAGATGGGCATTGTCATAAGTATTGCTTAGAGCAAATGAAGGCTTTTTTGTCATAAATAACTTTGCTGATGCTGATATTTTGACCACAAATTTTGTCTGTGTTTGACTAATGTGAGGAGGCACTTTCTTTTGAAACATCAAGTTTGGGGTTATTTTTGTTTTCAGTTTGCAACTACAGAGTTGTTTTCATGATAATGGCACTCAATGAAGAATATCCCAGGTTAAAAAAAATAATAAAATATCTATTTGGACTTTCTCAGAAGTTAGGATCAGTTTCAGTTGTGGTGTTTTCTTGGTGTACTGTCTTGTTTTCCTCTAAAAATAACAATTTCAGAATGATTATGCCATAGTGTTGAACAGATGAAGGCATTCTACTGGATATCTTAGGCTGTAGTACATTTTAATTATGTCTCTCTCAGGACTCTACTTTTAAAAGCTTTGTGGTATGTTCATGCACAGATTGATGTGACTTCCCTACATCTCCTGTTTTATCAGAAAGTTTAGATATAGAATAGTTTGGATATTACCTTTGTTAGCATTACATAAAGAAATGTAATAATTGTGGCTTCAGAAAAACAAATACAGATAGTCCCTATGTAAGTTAAATTATATTTGGATTGAGACAGAGGAGAAATAATTTGAGGTCCTGGATATCTGAAAGTTGCTAGCTTTGTTCCTTGAGCTCTTTTAAGTATATTATGATGTATTCCACACTATTTCTATAAAAATTGAGTTCATTGCCAAAATCAGTGTTATATTTATTCTAAATCCAGGTCAGATACTCTAATGTGGAGGTGATTCCTTCAGTTTTAGTTGAATTAGTGCTACTAACCCTTTTGAAATGTCACGAGGACAAGATAAGTGTTTCCCACTGGAGTCTTAAGGATGCAAAATGAGAAACCCCACTAGTTACTTCCCGACTGTATTGCTGCTACAGATCCACGCTGATTATCTGCCCTTCTCAGTGCTGAATGTGAATCTGAGATTGTAGAGAATGTCATGCATCTGTATGCTTTGCTCTAAGACCATCATTTGTTTAAGAAATCTGTGAAACAAGTGTGTCTAAAGGGTATTAACAAAGAAACCTCTGCTGCTCAGCTTTACTGAAAGATTAAATGAGTAAGTTTCTCAGAAAGCTTCAGCAGTACAGTTTAAGGATGGCTACTTTCTTTTTTTTCTCAAGTATGGCAGTTTTACTATCATAATTTTTTCCACTTAAGTACGATAGTTTTGCTGCTGCAGTAATTTTAGATATTTATTGGTTTTCCTTCAGTAAACTGTGGGAACTGCTTGGTAATTCTAAAAAATGTAATAAATTAATGAGCCTCTTCTACTTCATTCATAAAAATAGGGGTTTGAAATACTAAGAACTGATTCTCAGAAAGTGTGGTTGGTGTTGATGTGGTGAACTTGTACAGCAGTGTTTTGTGTTAAAGCCCTGGAAGGAAAAATACTGAACTGAGAACAACTTGAGTATTGTCTTATAAGGTCTCTTGGATGTGTTTTTAAGTGTTGCGACTGAGCTGACTTAGTTATACTGTCTTAAATTTTAGGTGGTATTACAGAATTTGTGTATTAGTTTTAGACTGGAGTTTAAAGATTAAAATCTTGAAGAATTTAAAGATTAAAATCTTGAAGAGAGAAGGTGGAGAAGTCAACTCCAAACATAAAGAAAAGTCAAGGGCAGGTAAACTCCGAGGCACGCATTTTTCTACATTTGATGTCTCAGTGGTCCCCATTAGGAAAGAGTTAAGGGTCACTATGTGTCGTAAACAGATGTTGCCCACATACATATATTCTACAAGCTTGGAATTCCAGCCTGCTGTGTGACGACTCTATTAGTAGTTAGTACATTCTGTACCTACTATCTGCCTTGTTTTTCTAAGGGAAATAGAGTTGCTTTTTTTTCCCCCTTTTTTTTCATAGCAGCTTTATAAAATACAACAGAGGAAGAAAGGCAGTTTTGTATTCTGAAACGTCTGCTTCAGTCTCCGTGACGCAGTGCTCAGATAAACTATAGCACATTTAACGAGCGGTTGAGGACAGAGACACATGTACTCGGCACACCAGGGAAAGGGATTATGTACAAAGGCTAATTAGCATGAAATATGAATACATTCAGGAAATAGTCTTGGTCTACAGTGTTCTTACAGAGTATTTTTTTCTATAAATACGATGAAAAAGAGATACAGAAGTTGAACTGAAAAAATCATCTCTGTTGAACTGAAAAAAGAAGTGAGTTTTGTTTGTTTTTAAACAAATAAAACGTGTTTGTGGAATAAAACACACTCTGTGTGAAAAAGTAAAAAGACCGAAAAGAATGCTTTCTCTAATGTCAAAACAGAAAAAATAAGCTTGAAAAGATACTTCATTTTTTTTTAGCTTTTTTTTTCTTTTTGTGGGGGAATTTAAGTTAGATACTAGGAAAAACTCTTAAATTTGAATCTCGTTACTCAGAATATGATTGACTAGCCCATTCCATGGATTTTACAGTAATTTTTTGTTAAATGAACTGTTAAGGTTATCTGCTCTGGAAATTTTCCTAAACTGCAGTTTACCTTTCACGTGTAAGAATTTGTATCTATATATGCACATAAAATACACTGATAATGAGTTAGAGGTCAATCACATGTCACTTTGAGGTTTTTGTGCTCTATAATTTTAAGCAGGATGGTTTTAAAACAATATCTTTCGGCTTGTGGTGTTTAATTTGTAGCTTTAGCTATGTTTTATGCAAAACTTTCTCAATATTGGTGAAGAAAGCTCCGTATCTAGTTGCTACTAGAGAGCGCTAGGTGTGGTGCAGGTCCTTCAGCTGAAGTGAAGCCGGGCGCTTGGCTGTGGATTTGTGACCCAAGGGAAGGTTGGAGTTAAAAAAAAAAAAAGCCTGGAGGAAAGGATGTAAAACGGGTAAGGTACTTACCAGGAAAGTTGGTGCTGCCTATTAAATAGACTGTGCACCTATATTTTAGTATCCTGAAAGCTTCCAGCAGAGTTCCAGGAATAACAGTGTATTTGTTTAAATAAATAAAACCCCATCGTAAACAAAGATGCAGTTATAAGCATAGTTAATGGCTTTACTTGTATAATAACTCTTCTAAGTTTCTGATAGGGATGTTCCCTCCATCTTTCAGCAGAACCGTAGCTACTACATACTGCGTGACTTCCCACATGTACTTTCTCTCAAATTTCTCATATACAACGTGTTGGGGATTTTTTTTCTGTAGAAGTGTAAACTGGCAAAATGTGGTCTGATTTGTGACCTAGTTGTAGTTACATATCGTGCTGACCTGCAGCGATGCCGTAGTTATAAAAACGTGCCCTTCTCCGTGCCTCTTGGTTTTACGTGTAAAACTGATTTTTCATCCTTTGTTGCTGACAAAAAATATTCCTCATCTGCATTTGAGGTTGCAACTTTTGTATGATTGATAATGTTTCAACTGTAATGCTGTTAGGAGGTGCTTTGAACAGGATATCTAGCACTGCAAGAATTTCTGTCATATACATAGTGTAGGGATAGGTCAGTTATCTAAATGAATAAAGCTTCTTTGGAGAAAGATGTATTAAAAACTATCTAAAGGATTAAAAGTGAATAATCATGCTATTAAGTTTCCAAATTCGCTGAGAAAATTGAAAATACTAGGTACATAGGCATTAACACAGATAAAAAGCTGATAATTTTGTTGAGTTATTGAATTACATGTTAATGATTTCTAGAGAATGTAAAGTTGAAATGACAATTTTGTATATTATGCAAGTGTTGTCTGTCTCGTGCAGTTATAAGAAACTGAAACTTCTCTGAAGCTTCCTTCTTTCAGATACCTTTTTCTGTTGTGTAAGTTGGAAATATATTTATTTTAGAATACAGTTACAGAGTTATTTCCCAGTGTGAAGAGGCCGGAAATGTAAGAAATGTATGGTTTAAAGCTTTTTTTAAAAGCAGGAAGTCCACATGCTAAACTGCCTGATTTTTTTAAGTCAGTGTGGAATCGCCTGTAGGTTGCATGTTCTGAACAGCAGTACGTGTGGAGTAAGTGTGAAATTTTCCTTTTGACACTTTTTTGTTCTTGCATTGAAGACTTTTGGATCATTAACACTGAGATGCTGCCTTCTTAATGAATCAATTTAGTCAAGTTTTGCTTGGGTTTGTAATGTAAAGGCAAGCAAAACATGGGTTACATCTGCTAAATTTGGAATATACTGTGGTATCTGTGTGTGTATATGCTTAAAATGTGCCAAGGTGAACAGTGTGACCTGACTGTAATGGTAAAGGTGAGAGACTGGTAGCTGTGTGGCCTCAGGCTATTTTTAGTTTGCTACAGTGCAAGTGGCTTAATTTAGTGCTCTGGTAGGTCCCGTGAGACTAGTCCTGTAATGTGGAAGTAATTTATCTTTTACCTCTTGAAGGCAGATAATCATTGTACATGTATTCAGTGAGCACCTGGTGCTTTGAAATAGTTGGACCCCAAGAAATCTTTTTTGAGGTAAATCTGTTACAAGGCAGCAGTAACATATCCAACTGGATAACGTTGTCTTCAGGCTGGTTGAGCCTGGGATTCAGCAGGTACCTGAGAGCAAATGTTTAGGCAAAAGAGTAAATGTGTGTTAATTCATAGTATTAAATGTTTGTCTCTCTAAGTACTAGACCAAATAATGATACTTTCTAGCTTCCAACAGTTGACAGGTTTGTGGTTTTTTTTCTAAGCCCGAGGTCACAAAGTCAAGTCTTCATTGTGTTTTGTCTTCAGTGAACTCTTTCAGCGTTCCTAACCAATGGCACTGATCCTCTCTGCATTTCCAACCAATGTGTAGCGTTCCGGTGTTTAATCCTGCTTCTTGTTCATCTGCCTGGTTTGGTGCTTCCTTCGTCTGTCACTGCAAGTCCCACTAGTAACTAACCTATACTTAGTTTCTCTGTGTTTTCAAAGACCATCGAGGTGAAGATGGGAATTGTACCCTATACACAAAAACAGAGTACTACAGCCTTGAATGATGGCCGTTGTTTAATAAGTGTCGGTTCTCTGCTCCAGTTATTGCCAAGTTGGGCAACTTCACAGTTTTGTCTCAGTATGGAGTCATCAAATGTCTCAATTACGGTTTGTTTTTCAGGGAATTACATTAGTGTGACAGAGGCATTTCACTGTCATAGTTTATTGAAACTCTGCTGAGATGACCTTAGGGTGATCGTTAGTCAGAATGATTGTGACATGGCGAGATGTTTAGGTAAGATGTTTAGAACCTTAGCGGTAGCGAAATACTTCAAACAGGGAAAGGATACTAGAATGTGCATTTGGCAATGTGTGTTTACTGTTTAAATACTTAGTTGGGAGCTTTATATGTTAAATGTTACTGAAAGCAAGGAAAAGAAATCAGTTTAGCACTTAATTTTCACTAAAATTTTGGGCTGTTCTGTTAAACACCAATATCTGTTTAACTTGACTATATAAAGGGATTTTTGGATCTCCGGAGTTGTTTTTAGCTTCATTATTTCTAAAATTTCTTTGGAAAATGTGATTCCCGTAAGTGTCTTTATCGGGAAAGATGTGCCTTTTACAACCGTAATTGAGGGGAACAACAGCAATTAAAAAAAAATCTGTTTACTGGACTTGTCACGGTAATAACAGAAAATGAGTTTATTAAAATTTTGATAAAATATGATAGTAGTTTGTTGATATTTTGTTTTACTGTGGAGATGTTGATTGCTTTTTTTTTCTGGGTTTGAGTCCTAGTGCTTTGCTTTTGCAAGTTGTATGGGTAGCAGGCATACCAGTTATCTATGAATATTTTCTAATGATTTTTTTCTAGATTCTATCCTATCTCACAGTTCTGGGGTGATGATGACCTGATATCAGAGGAAAAAATCTAACTGGGACATGCGACTGTCTAATTTAGAAATACTGTTATAGGCAGCATTTTATTTTTATAGGCAAATGTCTTCTCTGACCTACATAAAAACTTAATACTACTTCTAAAAAGCAGTGACTGATCTTTTTAGTCATTAGTCAAGCACCAATATAGAGGCAGCAAAGACGATCCTGAGGTTTTCTTCTGTGCAAGTATTCATGGAGGGAACGTGAGAGAAGAGTTCATGGAAGAGGCTACTAGCTTTTATTCCAGCCTCATACAGCGCATATTGCAACACAGTTGAGTAGGCCCATTGAGGATATTTTCAATTTAATCATTGTTGCCTGCTGTTGTTTGATTTCTGATGTTCAGAAGCAATATTTGCACATATTTCTGTGGCCATTTGTCAGTGACGAATTGTCTTTGCTTACTATCAGCAGATGCAGTATCTTTGGCATTGGTCTTTGGCAAGAGAAATATCACAGGACAAAATCAGTTGTGGTGGTGGTTTTTGTTGTTTGTTGTTTTTTTTTTCTTTTAAATAAAGGATTTGTGGCCTAAACATGGACCTGATGTCAAGCTGTTGATGGAAAAGCGAGAGCAACTGCAGTATGGAGTGGGTCATTAAGTACACTTTAACTGCGCAACTCGACTGCACAACTTCCTGATGCAGGTTTTCAAATTGCACTTGAAAATTAGGCTGGGTACAACCATTTTAGGGCATTTTTAAGAAAGCAAGAAACATTTCATACAGTCATTAAATGTGGTTGTCAAATAGAATAGCAATCAATTGTATTGTAAGAACAAATAATAGGAATATAGATATCCTGCTATTTTTTGACAAAACTCATTTGTGGAGTTATGATTTTTTTCTTTTTCTTCCACAGCATAATCTGTTGGGTTGATGTCGCTTCCTTCAGCTTGATTACATTAATTAGGCAAAAAACATAGGAGATTGCAAGAGGTTCCATGTTTTTTCCTCTGTCAGTTTTATTTTTTTTACCTTGAGAGCTCAAACTAAGATCCACTTTCAGATCAATTGCTTGTGTTCTTTGTAATACATTTTTTTCTTTTTTTTTCTAAATGCTCTATCAGGCATTTAGCTCTTCTGATTGCAGAAATGACAGAGTGGCAGCAGGAGTGCTTAATTAATTTTACTTCAGGAATTGATAACTGAGTGATTTTAGGTGAACTGAAAAATGACATTGGGAATAAACCTGAGATCACACAGCTGCCAACTGAATTGACGAGAGGGTGTGTCTAGAATCTGTTCATGCTCTTGCATTCATCTCTAGATATTTGGGGAGATGGTTTGCTGTCTGTCAAAGCTGAAGACCAAATGACAGTGTGGAGGCTATAAAGGAAATTGTATACCAAACCCCTTTTATCTCTGTTTATGCAGTTCACTAATTGCTGGACATCCGTGTTCTGCAGGAGAAAAGTTGTGTCTTCAGCCATGTGACCTGTGGCATCTCTCAGAGTCTCTCCTCTGGGATCCATTGAATCCTCTCTGGTTTTGTTGGCTGTAGGTTTGGATGGAGAGTCCCTCCCTGGTCAAGGGTCCACTTAGCTTGTGCTGGTGTTTTCCAACTTGTCGCCATTCTCAGGGCTCTGCTTTTTCAAGATGCCTCTGGCCACACTTGCACTTCTTGATGATCAACACGTTATTTGTGTAGCTTGGAGATCAGTTTCCTCAAGCACACAAAACTGACTGGAGTTCATTCTGCTGTCTGGAGCAAGAGAGTGCTCGTATTTTCTGAAACAAGTGATTGGTGGAAGCTCACAGGTTTATTCTAAGCAGGCCTGGCTTGGGAGAGCTGCTGCACCGTTTCCTTTGAATGTGGAACTTGTGTGGTCAGACACACGCAAGGCTGCAGTGGTGTATTGGTGAGGGAGAACAATTTGAGACTGCCTTATGTTTTTCTTCTCTCTCTCTCCCTTTATTTGGCTTTCATTTCCATTCCTGAGTGGGTCTAGAGAAACACAGAAATAGGAAATGACCAGTAATTTCCCTATATCATCAGTTTAGCCAGGCCTCAAGAAGTTTTATTATGTTGAAACAGAATTTACTGAGTTTTTGTGCTAAAAAATATCTTTCAACAGCCTTCCTTGCTCTTTATTTAATTTTTTCTGCCTGATGGTATCACATGGTTGTTTTTTAAGTTTCAGTATAATTAATAGTTTCAGCTATTCAAGCGTACTCACATATGTTTAGTTTACATCCCTTGCAAGTGTATGGCACACATTTTTTCCCATCTATACTAGCCATAGATCTTTTTTTCAAGTATAGGCAATCATAAAGCAATTAATTTTTTTTCTGTATATTTAGTTTTGCTGCTGAATACTAGGACACGCAATTGGTAAGCCCTTGCCGGATGGAAATAAGATGAAATGACTCGTTTATTTCCCATGACAGCGTAAGGGCATTTGTTCACTGCGGGGACAGACTTGATAGAAATTGGAGATAAAAGCTCAGGTTCAGGTAGACTAAGATTCAACTAAATCTCTGCTTTCTCCACACTATAAGTCAGTGTACTACTTTAGTTTTCATCCTCATGATATTCTTGCCTTGACAGTTTTTACTATTAATTCTATATTAAAATTATTCACTGCTTATTTGATAAAAGAAAGGAGTCTAATATGAACTGAACATCTAATCTTGAGTGAAACCCTTTAACAGCTCCAGTACCACTAAATAAAATCTTCTGGATTTCTAAAAGTTTGTCTTGATGACTTTTAATGTCAGTCAGTATCTAAATTAATGAACAGGTGTAGAATGGTAGTTTTGAAGAGCCATATGTGCTTATTTTTTTGCTGCAGAAGTACCAAAGTTCTCGTGGTAGAGTTTTGTTCTTAATTGTATCTCTGAAGTATTTCAATATGTTTGTGTGGGTTCTTTGCCGTGATTATGTATCGTTAGACTTGTTTAACGTATTTTAAACTTGCATAACATTTTGTTTAGTGTTGTCATTTTGCTTCAGACCTTAAATGGGATTCAAGCAGTGCACTTTCTGTGGGATTAAATGAGTTCCCAGCTGAAGGTATCACTAAAGGTACACACTTGGGCCGCACGTGTGTTGCCTAAGACGAACAGAAAACAATCCCTTGCAGCATGTTGCATCAGCTTTTTTCCCTCAACGCTGGTAAACAAGTACGTTGTTACTAACAAAATAGAACTCTAATCTAAATAAATTAAAAAAAAAGTGGGTTATGTAATGTGGATTTTTAGATCTGTATTTTCTGGTCTTCGTGTATGCTGAAACTACCTTTTTCCCTTCTGCTCTATCGTACTGGTCTTAACCTTTCCCTCTCCATTCTGCTTGAGGTAAATGGTAAAGAAAAGTGACCCAAATCAAATTCTACAGGTGTAACAGGTGTGAGATAATTACGCATCGGTGGGTATTTTGTCATTTCAGTGAGTGTTAATTGTTCCCTTTTTTTTTTTTTTAAATGCTTGCTTCTTTCTTACTTCTTCCTAACTGAATGAGGAAATAGCTTGTTTAACAACCAGGAATATAATTTCCTCCATTTCATCAAAACAAATAATCCCCACATGTAGGTGTGCCTGTTGGTGTGTATATATCTGGCTGTGCATATATATATCTGTATTCCAGATAAATCCAAATGTTACTCTACATAAATTGGTGTGAAAAGGCATTAACTTTTAAGAAGAAAAACAGATATGCAGGGTAGGGGATTTGAAAATGCTTTGCATTACCATGACACAAGTGGGAGGCCCCTTCTGAGCTCTGAGGCATCAAACCAAAAACCGTGTCTCATCTTTAAACAGACGCTTGTGAAGGGAGTACCTTAATGGGTTCTCAGGTTCGTCAGCAATAGTATGTTGGCTCTGAAATATAGCAAATGGCTTTTTAATTATTTGAAAACCCCCCTGTAAACGCATGTAGTGTCACAGGTGAGTCACTGCTGAAATGCTCTGCTGTTGTGGTACCACTGCGTGATCAGAG